>NC_081569.1:138549454-138604809 GCF_022355385.1 Mustela nigripes
AAATAAATAAATAAATAAATAAATAAATAAATAAATAAATAAATAAATAAATCCTTCCCACCAGAAGAAAAGGGAGTATTTCTAGGTACTATTCCAAGAACTTACAGTCTATGAGAGGCTGGTCTTAGAGGAGAGCTTCAGGAATTTAAGAAATGTTCTAACACAGTATTCCCTGTTTCAAAGGTGACAGGGTACGAGAATATCTAAAGATGCTTAATCAGTTTAGAAGGATTTGAGAAAATGAGATTCTGATCACTTTAGCACATTATTCTTTCTCACTTTAAAAAAGCAAATCTTTCATAAGATGAAAGAAAATGTGTATTTTCTTTTTGGAAAATTAAGAACATACTAAAAAATATCAACAGAAAAAGAATAAAAACCACATCTGGCTGAATCCTCACAGATACACCATAAAGTTTTGCTATAGAAACTTGTGTAAGTAATGCACAGAATAATATAAAGGCAAATAATTATGTAAAGAAAATTCAACAATAAGCCTCATGATATTTTTCTTTAAATATAATAGAAACATGTTCCTACATCACTGAATATTCTTTCATGGTATTATTATTTTTTTATTATTTTTTAAAGATTTTGTTTATTAATTTGACAGAGATCACAAGTAGGCAGAGAGGCAGGTAGAGAGAGAGGAAGGGAAGCAGGCTCCCTGCTGAGCAGAGAGCCTGATGTGGGGCTCCATCCCAGGACCTTGGGATCATGATCTGAGCCAAAGGCAGAAGCTTTAACCCACTGAGCCACCCAGGTGCCCTTCATGGTATTGTTTTTAATGGCTGCTCAGTCCTTCATTGTATCAGGATACCACAATTTATTTAGACAATGTGTTATTATTATTAGTCATGAAACCTGTCCTTTATTCAATATTATTAGTATAATTGGCATAGCCATGCTTCAAAAGTTTGTGAATCCCAAAATGGCATAATAGGTCAATATCCAAACTCGTGTCTGTCAGCCCCATTTTGCGGATGGAGGATCGAGGTGTGCCCTCAAAGCAGCTGTACTTTTTGATCGTTCAGTTTCCAGGTCCCTGTGCTGTATGTTTACATAGTACAGACAGTATTTGTGTAATTTAGCCTCCTCATGAAACCATCCTCCTGTGTTTGCAGACTGAGTCCCTCAACAATGACGGGCTCCTGGGACCAGTGTCATCTACAGTCACGCTGGCTTGGTGATCCCCACCACCTCCAAATCTGCTCTGTGTATTCCTCCTCACTGTATCAGAGCCCAGACCCTTCCAAGTACACTTCTCTTTTGCCAACCAGCTCCCTACCAGATTTTGCTGAGAACGGATGTTGACAGAGCCTAGAGGGAAGACAAGGGACAGAAAATCTGCTCCTTCTCTTTCTCTTGCTGTTGCTGTCATGCACCACTTCTGCAATGGCTCCTCAGCCATACAGCAGAAGATGGTTCCTACACCCAGACTCATTTTCCTCCCAGCACTTCTAAATCTGTTGACTCTGTCCTCCTCAGTGATGCCAGCACCAGCCAGGCAGTGCCTTTGACCAGAATTAGGGTCCCATGGATTCTCCTCTGAACCCAGAAGTACCAGGACCATCCTTATGATCCTCTCCCATTCCTGAGACTCTAAAATTAAATTTATTCTTTTTGTTTTCTTGGATCTTGGAATAGAAACTGCTCTCTACAGTTATAATCCTTGTGTTACCTTAGTAGTCCCTCTTTTTTAGTTCTTCAGTTTCTGTTTAACTAATTACTTATGATACACTCTCTTAAAATAAAGGGCATGAATAGATATACTTAAATATTCATGTTCAAGTATGCAATAGCAGGAGCTATTCCTTATGGTATATACGTAGTATGGAAAATGCTTCCACCTCTGGCAAAACTTCGTAGAAATTTAGTGATGAAAGAAAGGACATATAAAAGCAAGTCTGACTTACGGCCAGTACTACAACAGAGAGAGCTAAGACTTTCTCTATTTCAGGGCATAACATGAGCTCTTCTACCCTCCTTCACGCCTGCTAAGTCTCCCCACACTGACCTCATTTTTTATCCTAAGATCAGTCTCTTTATAGGATGATTGACAGTGGGAAACAGAACAAAATCCACTTCCACCCTAAAGTGTGTGCATGTGTGTGTGTGTGTATTCCTGTGTCTTGTAGACTTATATTCAAATCACAACACAGTAGTCATCGTTAAAAAAGTTGACTGGTACCAGACTAACCCATCATGCCACAGAAGCCATAAAACTGGACAAACTGAATTATTTTCCAACATTGAACAACAGACAGCATAGCACTGTGATTTCTGAGTGAAAGGAAGTATGTGAAATGAGATCCATTACTGTCCTAAATTTCTCCCTGAAATTCTCTTTGGACAACAGAGGGGGGAACCCCTGAAAAAAACTAGGCACAGTGGTTTTGTGTGCTAAGGAAACTAATATCAGAATTCAGGGCTAGAGTTTGAGGTACAAAATAACTAAGGAGAATCAGCTTAACAGAGAATAAGAAAATTATTATTAATAATAATTAATAAATATGCAGGGGATACCCTGGAGTCTAGGGACAAACTAGACTGCACACATCCAAGAGAAGATGCTGTGTAGTTATAAGAAAAATGGTGAGTTATAAGCAGAAAAGGCATTACAGACTTTGCACAGAACTTAGAGTTGTGGTAGCCTGGCTTGCCAGAGTGGAAAATGTTCACTCAACACCTGAATATCCCACTGGGAATCCAGAAGACCATGCCTTAGGTGTAGAGATACTCCAGCCCTGAAAAAAGAGCTCCTTTAGACTGGTGTTTCTTGGAGGACATTTAACAAACTCTGAAGACTTTTTTTTTTTTAAAAGATTTATTTATTTATTTTAAAGAGACAGAGAGAATGTAGGATGAGGGGCAGAGGGAGAGGGAGAGAGAGAGAATCTTAAGCAGAATCCCTGCTGAGCCCAGAGCCTGAGGTGGGGCTTGATCTCACAATCCTGAGATCATGACCTGAGCCAAAATCAGGAGTTGTCTTCTTAACCAGCTAAGCCACCCAGGTGCCCCTGAAGACATTTTGATAAACATGACAAGTGTTACCCTCTAGTATGTAGAAGCCCAGGATGGTGATAAACATGGTACACTGTATAAGACTATCCCCTGCAATGAAGAATGGGGGCACATTTGTTTTTTTTTTTTTTTTTTGAAAGAATATAGCTGATTTTGGGGGGCGCCTACGTGGCTCAGTGGGTTAAGCCTCTGCCTTCAGCTCACGTCATGGTCTCAGGGTCCTGGGATCGAGCCCCGCATCAGGCTCTCTGCTCAGTGGAGAGCCTGCTTCCCCTCTCTCTCTGCCTGCCTCTCTGCCTACCTGTGATCTCTGTCTGTCAAATAAATAAATAAAATCTTTAAAAAAAAGAATATAGCTGATTTTTTTTCAAATTTGAAAAAAATATATGAATTCATCGATCCAAGAATCTTAGCAAAACCAAGTGAGAATAATTATAAAGAAATGCACACCTAGGCCCACTATAATAAAATTACAAAAATCAAAGATGAAACAAAAACTGTGAAAGCATCCAGAGAAAAAGCAAAGTGGTACATAGGATACAGTTCTAAAACCGACAGCTGACTTTTGATCTGAAACAATGCAGTCAGAAAACAATTGTATCATACCTCCAAAGTAGTGAAAAAAATAGTTTAATCCATAAACAACATAGAATTATACATCCTACTAAAAATGTCTCAGATATGAAAGAAAAATAAAAATATTTCAGGCAATGTCAGTAAGACTATAGAAGATTTGAATGATGTTATAAACCAAATTGACCCCCAGAACATTCAGAGTACACAACACAGTCCTTACCACTGAAGACTATATTCTGGGTTACACATGAAACCTCCATAATTTTAGAAACAGAAATTAGAAAGCAATAACAACAACAAAAAAACCTGAGAATTTCCAAGTTAACCCATATTTTTTTAATAGATTATATATCAAGGAAAAAAAATCAGGAAAGATACTAAAAGATATTTTGAATAGAGGAAGAGATGAAATACTGTTAATGACACATTTCAAGATGCAGTGAAGCACCATGCAGAGAGAAATGTGGAATTATATGTGATTAAAGTAAAAGAAGAGACATATTTAAGATCATTGGTCTATGTCTGCACTTTATGAAATTAGAAAAAATGAGGAAATTAAACCTAAGATCAGGAGAACAATAGAAGTAAAGATAAAAGCAAAAACCAGTGATAAAGAGGCCAAAAAATAAAGAAAATCTGTCAAACCAAAAGTTGATTCCTTGAAAGGAAAAGTAAAATGTAAAACCTCTCATTAAATTGACAAACAAAGGAAGATAGAAAACATAACTTGGTCATATAAAGAATAAAAAGGGGAGGGGGCACACTATAAATAAACTTAGATTAAAGTGACATCACTTGAGAAGATTGAAAGGTTCACGAAACAATATAAGAAATACATTGCCATGTTAATGAAACTGAAAACTTAAATGGACACAAATTTAAAAATCCAGCACATATCACAGATAAGAATTATGACCAGATCTATATTTCTTATAAAAAATTAGTTTTTATTTAACAGCTTTCAAAGAAAGCTCTAGGTCCAGATGGCATTATTGGTGAATTCTATCAAATTTTTGAAATAATAATAATAACCATCTTGTGAAAACTCTTTCAGAAAATACAGGAGGGGATGCCCAGGTGGCTCAGTTGGTTAAATGCCTGACTCTTGATTTTGACTCAGGTCATGATGTCACGATTATGAAATCACTGGGCTCCATGATCAGCAGACACTCTCTCTTTCTCTGCCCTTTCCCACTGTGCTCCTCCATCAAATAAATAAATAAGTTTTAAAGAAAAAGAAATTATAGGATAAAGCAATATTCTTTAATTCATTTTGGGAATTCGGCATTTTTATGAAGCCAAATCTAACACAAGAAAAGCAAAATTGAAGTCCAATATCCTTCATCATTGTATATGAAAATGTTAACAGAAATTTTGCAAATTAAACCAGCAATGCATGAGGGTGTTAAGATATCATAACCAAGAGTGTATATCCCAGAAATGCTAAGATGCAGCATTAACACCTAGTTAGCTTGACATTTAAAAAAATTCAATATATTTCACCATCTCAACAGAAAGAAAAAACAAAACAAAACAAAACATCCAATTCAACAGATGAAGAAAATGTACTTACCAAAATTTAATACTTAATTATTATAAATTTCTCAGCAAAGCAAGAACAGAAGATAACTTTATCAATCATAGAAGGGCTTCATGAAAATCCACAGCTAATACTACGTTTTTATGTTAAAAGATTAGCTTAGCTTAAACTTTGTTTCAGGCAAGGATGTTTACTTGTAAAACTACTGAATATCATTCCAGAGTCTCCAGCTAGAGAAACATGACAGAAAAATACTTTAAAAAGGAACAAAGGTTGTAAAGGAAGAAGTAACATTGTCTTATTTTCAGATGACAAAGTTATGTACATAAGCAGTTTCCCTTACCAGTTCTCACTTAACCTTTTTCTTCCTTTCTTTCTTTCTTTCTTTCTTTCTTTTTTTTTTTTTTAAAGACACCATTTCCATTAGAACATTATCAAGTGGGCACTCTTTTTCTTCTACATACTCATGTCTATTTTAAAATCTTTAGCCTGGATAAGTGTGTTCTTTGTTTCCTAATGCCACTTCCAAATCATTTCGTTTTCTTCTTTTCACTGTAAAAATCTTTGGAGTACATATATACTATCAGATTTTCTTTTCTTTTCTTTTCTTTTTTTAAAAATTTGACTTTATTTTTTCAGTGTTCCAAGAGTCATTGTTTATGCACTACACCCAGTGCTCCATGCAATACATGTCCTCCTTAATATCCACCATCAGGCTCACCCAACCCTTCCCAGCCCTCCCTGCCCAAAACCTCAGTTTGTTTCTATTATCACCTTCGGTGTTGACATTATCAACACACTATTGCTCCAAGTGTTCACTGATTCTTTTAGTCACTGGCTCCAGTCATCATTCTGAGCAACTTCCCCATCCATGGTACTGACCTACCTAATACCAATGCCTCTTGTTCCTTGCATATCCATAGCTTTAAGGTGAAGTTCATGAGCATTACCTGGGTTCCTGTCAGAGATGCCACTCTTCAGGCTCTACCTTAAGCCTACTGAACCAGAAGCTCTTGTGGGATGGGGTCCATAATCTGTATATGAACATGCAGTTTGGATGCTCACCAAAGTCTGAGAAAGACTGCTTCAAGGGTCTTACTCTTCATCCTATCTCAGGTAACCACAGGCATGGTCCTATCTTCAAATTATCATCTCCATTGACTCCATCATCTCTGAGACCAAGCTTCAGCCAGTCAACACATTCTGACTATAAGCTCCCAACTTCCGGATCCCTCTAATCCTCCCAGTCCAGAATTTCTGTGATCTAATTGACCTCCATCCCATTGATCCTACCACTTTGTCAGCATATGTCATCCTTGGAAGTCATTAAAACTCTTTCACCAACTTCTGAGTCTTCTCCTTTCCCAGACGTGTTAGAACTGCTCCTTTACCCGCTCTCAAAATTGGGGTAAGCTTTATGATTTGCTTTGATAAATGAAATCTGAGCATAAGTGACATGTGAATTTCAGTTGCCACAGTGACTCTCTGACCATCTCTCCTTGTTGCTGTGACTGTGGTAGCCAATGCCAAGATGAAGCCTTCATCACCCCAGCTCCCTGAGGGACCGCAATGAACAGAAGCCATATCCATCCTGCATGAGAAATACAGTTTTGCTGTAATTGGCCATTGAGATTTGGGGCTTATTCCTTTTTTCATGGTAATCTAGACCCTTCTGATGGATACAGCCTCCTACTGTGTACAGTTTCCCTGACCATGACTATCACTATCCCTAGAAAACAGACTTAGTTTCTTTGAACATTCTCTACTAATCAACTTTTCCTAGGAACCCCACTTATCCCCTCAGACCTGGTGTCTTAGTCAGGGTTTTCCAGAGAAATAGAACCAATATGATGTGTGTATAGATAGAATTATTTTAAAGACTTGGTTCATGTGAAATTGGAAGCTGTCAAGTTCAAAATCTCCATGGTAGAACAAAAAACTGGAAACCCAGGAAGAGTGGTATTTGGAGTCCAAAGATGACTTGTTGGCAGAATTCCCTTTTCTTTCAGGGAGGTCAGGTTTTTGTTGTTGTTGTTGTTGTTGTTGTTGTTGTTGTTGTTGTTTCTCTTAAGCTCTTCAACTGATTTTGCAAGGCCCACACACATTATGGACGATTATCTGCTTTACTGAAGGTCTACTGATTCGAATGTAATCTCATCTAAAAAAAAAAAAAAATACCTTCAGAGAAACATCTAGAATAATGTTTGATCAAACATCTGGGTACCATGGCATAACCAGGTTGACACAAAATTAATAATCACACCTGATTGTACACACAGTCCACTTACTTTGCATCTGCTCCCAAGATGCTGATTGTGGCTGGAGAATACTACAAACCAGGGCTGAGTGGATGCCTTTCAGTGAGTGGTCACCCGTCTGAAGTAGGCCTTAATCCAACTAGACAATCCTACATTCTCTAAGCAAATTTACCTTTCCAGCTCTAGAGATGATGTCTTAATGGCTTCTCTTTGTTTAACACCACTCCATCCTAACCATATTCTCTACTGATGACCCCACCTTACATTTCAAAACAGACGGGTGGTATCAGATAGAAACACTCCATCTTAATTTCTCCAGTGACACTGGCCTTCCTGTGTCTGCTTCCTCAGTCCCTTCCTCCTTACTTAATGGAAAGAGCAACCATCTCATCCCCAAAGCAAACTTCTCTTCTTGGCTCCCTTCCCCATGTCCTCCGGCATTCTCAAGGACTGTTTCTTCTAGTTTCCCTCATTCTATTCAGCACCATCTTTTTCTCTACTGGATAATTCTCATAACCCCAGAAATTTGCCATCAGATATGCATCCGAACTTAATTCTCCCATTCCTCACCCCACCCGCCAGCTACTTGGCCTTTCTCTATGGGGGTTCACACCACACCCCCTCTGAGGGTTTCCGCAGTGAAGCTAAAATTGTCCCTCTCCTTCATTCACCTGTCACCTCTTCTGCTGGGCGCCTGAGACCATCCTAGCTAAGCACCTTATCCCCATACTTTCTAATATTTCTTGTACACTTCCTCTTTAGAGAAATTACTATGTGTACATCATCTATTTACTCACTCTCAGGCATGCCTGTTTATTATCTATCTCAGCCCCCTAGAACATAAACGAACTGAGGGCAGGTCCTCAGGACATAACCCTAGCCTCTGCCCGTGTATCACCATCTGAATATCATGCGGCTTTATGGACGTTCTTTCCAAGCAAACTGCCACAGCCTGGAATCCCTACCTAGAAGTGAAATGGGGCTATATATAAAGGAGCATCAGAGCCTGCAGAAATGTACTTCTGGCTAAAAAAGGGCACTTGACAATTTACAAAACAAAGCAGGACACTTAACTTCCGAGTCTAACACACCTGCATTCTCAGATTTGCCTGGGAACACTGGGGAGGGTATTTGCTTAATATTCTTCACCATGTAGGGGACTGCTTCTAAGTACTAGACCTGCCTCCACCAAAGGCCACCTCTGGTCTCCAGCTCTCAGGGAGGGAAAGCTGCCTGTAGCTGTGAAAAGAGATAACTTTTTTTGCTCTGTCTTTGTAGGTTTTTGTTTGTTTGTTTGTTTTTGGCTACCACTACCCTTCAAAGTTAAAAAACAAAACAGAGCAAACAAAAATATAAAAAAAAAATTGGGAAAAAAGTCTATCTTCCTGGTTCTAGGCATGGTGCTCTAAAACTAAACATTCCACACATTTATGTAGTTTCTTTGGGAAAATATTCCAGATGCAGGTCTGCAGGGTCCAAGGGTACACACAATTTTAAAGGTTTTGAACAGGAGTGCCAAATTGCCCACCAGAAAAGCAGAAAACACTTTATTCTCTCCCAAGCCAGGACTGAGAGGTCTAGCACCCTGTGGTCTTGCCTGCACTGCACATCTTTCTTTTCCAGCTTTCCATTTTGAACCCCGGGGTGCTCTTCCCTCCACAGGGGAGGGGCAGAGTTGGCTGGTGCTGGCTCCCCTATTTCCACAGGTGCTAAAACCCTTCCTAACACGCTGATCAGGCCCCTGGCATGCATTTGGAAGAAAGCAACCCAACTTGCCTCTCCCCCTGCCTTGCCAGGGTTATGGGTACCTTGCGAAGCCAACTAGAGCTCCGTTCTTGGAACGGAAGAGGTTGGGAGGCACTCTCTGCAGCCTGGGGTCGCTGACCCACCACCCTCTCCACCTGTAACACCACATCCTCCCAGCTGCCCCCACAATAATGGACATATTTTCAGCTTGCTCCAGTCGGGCAACTTATCAAAGAGAACTCAAGGGTCTCATGCAGAGCTGCAAGTGAATCTTAGCGGCTTACTGCAAAGTACTTCATGCAGGGACTCGTGTTCCATTTTCATGGATTATGGCCTCTGCCAGACCCTGGGAAATAAAGTTAGTATCCAACACACGCAGAGCTCCACTGAGCTGTGGAAACTTTTAGCGGCAAACAGATTTTCTTCTTTTATTTCCCTCACAATTTGTTATTATTTTGAAGAAGGTGATGGACTACACAAGGCATCGTGGCTAGAAGCTGCAGCCACGTGGATTTTAGTTGTCAGGTGAAGAAGGTGGTGGAGACAGGACATGGAACGGGTGTGACCTTGTGTGCCAGCCCTGTGAGCAGGTGTCCGCCTATGGAGCACAGTGCACACCACCCACGGTTGGGGCTTCAACAAGCATTGCTGGGTAGAATGCTCACAGCATCATTAAACCTCAGCACCCACGCAGTGCAGATGAAGAGACTAAGACTCAGAGAAGAAAACCTCCAGATCTAAGTCCCCACTACTCAGAGTGGTGTTCAAGGGTCACCAGCTGGGCGTCTGTGGGAAATGCTGAGCCCCAGATGGAGAATCCGAATCTGAATGTTAACAGGATCCCTGGGAGATTTGTGAGCGAGGTAGAGTTTGCAAAACATTTAGTCACACAACCAGTCAGGAGAGCCCCTGGAATTTGAACACCGGTCTCAAAAGTGCCCAGAGCCTGTCTGTCTTCCTATTATATGAGGCTGTTTTTTGTTTGTTTGTTTGTTTGTTTGTTTGTTTTTTTCCTAGAGTCAAAAACCAGAGAAAGAAATTCTCTGGCTTCTAGCAGGGAGCTCTTATTGTATGACGGTATGACCGTTATCTTGCTGGTGTGTGTGCATGGATGCGAATTGTTTATTTCCTGTCTATCAGCACAGGAATTCAGCTACTGATGTAGCAATATCTCTGCTGTAATAGGTACAGAAATAAAGGTGTTTTCACGGATAGAGAATGTCTGTCACATACTCATCTGTATCACTAAAGGAGTATTTACCTATCATTAAGATATGAATGGTTTATCTGGTACTATTTTGTGCGTCGCAGAAATCGTATTAAACGTGCAGACTATTACGCTGTTCGACCACTGAGTTGTGTCCCAATCTTATGTAATATAATACAAATGATGAAAAATAAACCCAAGGCAATTTGTCAAGCAACCTCCCAACCTCACTTCCCTGTGCTTCCTCAGCCGAGGCGGAAGGAACTAAACCCGGAAAGCCTCGTGCCTCTCGTAACTTCTTCAGTGTCTGTGCCTAGCTCGTGTGGATTTTGCAGCCCATCGTTAGAGTGAATATTTGGAAAACCTTTATTGTGTATAAAAAAATAATTTTCTCTGTGATGGCACACTCGCATGGCCGTCCCGCAAGGCTTCCCGGACAGTGAGTCATTCTGCACCTCCCAGTGGGATTGCTTCCCGACCCTCCAGATACCTCCTCAGCTCCCTCTTTCTTCTGCATGGCCACGCTCCAGTTCTGCACGGTTTAATAGAGATAGTTCCACTATGAATTCTGCCCTGTCTTTTTGTCTGCCTGTTTTATTTATTTTCGACTTTTAATGCATTAGTGTTCACTTACAGAAACAGCAGAAAGCAATCACTCTTCTTTAATAATGCATACACTCAGCCAGAAAATGTGGGTGCTTTATTCTCCATATACTCGAATAGCTAAAAAAGGAGGCAGGGGATAAGTTCTATTTTATTGAACAGTTACTAGGTACCTTAGTAGTATATACACACCTGCACGCACATAACCGCACACACGTGTAAACAGGCACACATGCACGCATGATAGACGTGCGGACACATATAGACACATGCACATACATACACACTCGTAGAATGTTACTGAGCCCACAAACAACACTTTGATGTTGGTATTAAGAGCCTCACTTGGCAGTTAGGAAAACTGATGCTCACATTCCACTAATAAAATGTAGGTTAAAATCCTCTATATGATTTTTTTTTAATGTTTATATCAATAGCCCTCGGAAATTGTTATTCCTTTCACCACATAAAGAGGGGATGTTCTTTACTGACACCAATCCTTGTGTGCCTTTATTTTTATTTACTTATTCATTTGGCCAGTCTCACACCAAGATATAACTAAATTATGGATTTGCGAGCATTTCTATCCATGATGCATACAAACGGTCTCTTCAAGGCTTTTCAGATGCTCGTGTTAAAAAAGGAAAGGTGGGGTGTGGAATTATATCCAGAGCATATCGTTTTGAATTTGACTTATTCTAATTGTCTTCTTGGCTGGTACAATTTCTTATTGATGATAAAATTATAGAGTGCTGTTGGCTACGGAGAATTTTAAACATCCAGGGATGGCGAGAAGCACTGGAACACAGAAACTCTACCGGCGAGCAGGTGGGGACACGTGTTTACATGATGAACTCTTGGGATACGAAGCAACAGGGTTTTCATCCGACATCAAGAGAAAAATCGATGGGCGATTAACAACGGGAGGAAAGGCTGCAGCTGCTGTCCGCTGCTCCCTACTTGCAGGAGGGAAATGTCATTTGTGGACCAGAATTTCCAAGAATCCTAAATGTTGCAACTCTGGGGAAGGTAGTGTGCTAGGCGGCATGGGACGACTTGGGCTCTTGGGGAACAACACCGTCTTGATTTGTGGAGTTTGTTGATCTCTGTCATGTAAACACTTCCACCAGGACCAATTTTAAACCATTCGTGGGTTGTCACTGGTGCAGTTTTGGTGGGAGATGGGCTCCGGGGACCCTCATGAGCTGCTTCTCTCCGTGAGTGTGTATGGCTTCTTGCGTACGGCATGTGTGGGGTGTCTCTGTGCCACTTTACTGGGTCACACCTTATGGTAGTTCGGAGGTCCTCCAGGGAGAGGACACCAAAACTGAGTCTGAAGTGTAAGAGTTTTATCGCGGCGGGGAGGGGGCATACCTGTGAGGACACAGGCGGGAGGAGCAGGACTGGGACAGGGGGGTCTTCAGACTGACCTGTGGGCTGGACACCCATGAGTGGGGAGAAGGAATGAAGGAGGGTGGGTCTGGAAAAGCTTCCGACCGCGGAACTTTCTCTGTAAGCACAGAGCAATCACTGCTGAGATAGTCAAATCTTGCCTTCTAAACCTGGAAGGAGGAACGACTTTACTTCCCTAACGGCAGTTTCTTCATCTACAGTGTGGATGTAATAATCAAGTGATGATTGGGATGTGGGATTTTATCCTAATCTTTTTTTTTTTTTTCCTGTTGACAATAACTAGATTACAGGGGTCCTTGTCCACTAGTTTAATCACTGCCTGTGACAACAAAGTCATAGCATAATCTTCTGTTCTCTGGACACATTGGATTCAGCAACAGATTCCTAACCCCACATGTTCTTCCTGGAGGCGGCTGGCCCGAGAAACTCAGAATTGCACCAAGAATAAAACAAACATAAAGTATAGAAAGACTCTCTAGGAAGTTAATACAGATATAGTAGAAAGGCCATGCTCCTGGGAGCCAAAATGAGCCCATTCCTTAAACTCCCTGAGGTTGTACCCCTCTGTTAAACTGGTTCACCACCCCTGCACTGATTCCTTGGGGGAAATAAGAACACATCGTGGTGTGTGAAGAGCTGTGTGTGAAGAGTGACTTCTGCCTGTGCTAATCCCATTGTTCAGATTCTATGCTGAGGAGACAATGCAAAATGCTGGCATGCTTTACACCAAGATGTTCTCTACAGGATGGTGTATTATTGATGAAAATATAATTTAAAAACTACTTGGAGGGCACTTCAGTTGTTTAATAATGAAAGAAACATAATGAATTTATCAATAGTGTCTCAATACTGGCTGCGTATCAGAGACATATAGGAACTTAAAAAAAAACCCAAGGACTGTGTTCTATCTGGAGACCCTGAATGAATTTATCAGGGGTGTGGTACCCAGTCACCAGAGTTTTGCAAAAGCCAGCCCCCTCATTTCAATGTGCAATGTCCCAAATATGAGAGAAAGTTTTAAAATCATAAAACTAAGATTACCAAGCATTTAAAATAACATATGGGGGCACCTGGGTGGCTCAGTGGGTTAAGCCTCTGCCTTCGGCTCAGGTCATGATCTCAGGGTCCTGGGATCGAGCCCCACATAGGGCTCTCTGCTCAGCAGGGAGGCTGCTTCCTCCTCTCTCTCTGCCTGCCTCTCTGCCTACTTGTGATCTCTCTGTCAAATAAATAAATACAATCTTTAAAATAACATATGAAACACTTATGTGTAGCTACGGCAGTGAGGAGCACCAATAATGTGGAGTGATATGCATAGGTAAAAGACAGCAATGGGATATAATACAAGGTAACATGTTATTTCTGAGAGGTAAGGTTCTTCTTTCTTTTTTTACCTTTACAAGAGAAAATTTATTTTTGTTTCATTTTTTTATCTGTGTATAATTGACACCCTCTTTTTGTTCTGTTTTATCTATTTTGTTTTTAAAGATTTTACATATTTATTTGACAGAGAAAGCGAGAGAGCACAAGCAGGCAGGAGAGGGAGAAGCAGGCTCTCCACTGAGCAGGGAGCCCGAGGCGGGGCTCAATCCCAGGACCCTGGGATCATGACCCGAGCCAAAGGCAGTTGTTTAACCAACTGAGCCACCTGGGCGCCCCTGTTTCATTTCATTTTTAAGTAAACTCAGTCAGAAATGTGGTGCTCGAACTCACAACCCCCCAGATCAAGAGTTGCAAGCTCCACTGACTGAGCCAGCCAAATGCTCCTAGATGACACAGTCTAAAAGTTTTCTTCTACTTATTTTTTTTCTAAACCTTGGAAATTTTCTCCCATGACATGCATGACCATAATGATGATCACAAGGAAAAAAAAATGTGTGCAGAGTTTATGATCAGCTGTAGATGGAGAATCCCACTGCACATTAAAAAGACCAGGTCAGGGGACCGTCCTTTCTACTCATCTGCTACCCTGGTTACTAGTCAATCATCTGCATTTGACGGCTCTTCCAGAATAGGGACCGTGCCGTCTTCTTCTTTTTTTTTTTTTTTTTTTTTTTTTGGTCAGTATATCCTCCTCTCCTAGTAGAGAGCTTGGTATATAGGTGGCACTTAATAACTGTTTGTTACCTGGCATTTACGTGATATTTTAGTTGATGTGCTGTCATTTCATAACTGAGAGATAGCAAACACTCCAGACCTCATTTTCGAGGGCGTGTGCTCCCAGCCGCAGGATTCTAATGCACTGAGCCTGCTTATTCATTCTACCGGTTCTAGCGTGATTTTTAACGCGTCTAGGAAGAGAGGGTTTCAAGTTCAATTGCAGCGTCATCTCCTGCACGCACACCCTTATTTCTGGCTGTACTTTCCTCCCGGTAGCTCAGCCTGGTTTTTATGACTCTTCCACACATAATAAAGCATCCAAACAACTTTTTCACGTCATCTTCAATGAATTCAGAGAATGCAACAGTTTGCACCCTCCTCTGTGCGCGCTTTATGGCTTCTGCTTTCACTCTACAAGGCTGCAGCGAGTCAGGCGATAAATACTGGTCCTGGGATGCTGAGCGTGATAAACGGGTTCCTTCCAGGACCCGCTCGCCCCTCATAACTTACTCAGCTGGAGAAGGAGCGCTCCGACAGGTCTTGGTTTTATTTTTCTCCTTCACGCTACCAAATTCCCCAACACTGAGATTTCCGCCTGTCACCCCACTGAGGTAACTCCTGTGTGATTAAACGTCTGGTGGGAACACACACACCTTTTGTCATAGAACGATTGTCAAAGGTGACCCCATACCCTGTTTCCTATTTGTTGGAAGGAGTGAGTGGATTAAAACAGGTGGAACGAATAGAGAATTCACACAAATGGAAAGGCATGCGTAAGGAGACGGGATTTGGTTTCTAAAGCCAACGGGGCCACTCAAAACGTCGTGTAGCCGAGTCTCAGACCACCCCTGATTTGGCGTTCTCATCTCATCTCAAGTCACTCTTAGAACCATGAATGCCACATGATGACACACGTCATTCACACTCTTGTTTAACCAGAGTTTCTGGGGGCATCTCGGGCAGTAAACACCAGAATAATATCACCCCTAGATCCAGACATGTGGGGGCTCAGTGTTGGGCCCCACCCTTCAGAGGGTCCTCCCGAGCCCTCCTGCAGCATCCACCATGCCCTCAAGATAAGGGCTTCCTGCAGCCTAAAGGACCAGGGCATCAAGAACCCACTTGCCAAACCCAAGATCCGGGGGCCCCTTGCCCACAGCCCCAGGTCTACTTTGGCTTCTGCTGGCCCCTTCCATGACTGCATCCTCCTGGGAGGAGGGAGCTGCCAGCGGGCAAGGATCAGTTGTCCCATACCTCATGTGCTCCTCTTGCAAGGTCAAGTCGGCTGTGCTTGGTCTCCCTCTGTACTCTTGCTTCTGCCCCACATGTATCCGCACAGCCCTGACTGCGTAGGCAGTGTTAATGAGACAAACTTCCTACCCTCATGAGCACTCACTCCCACAGGAAGATGTCAGCGCTATTAAATATATAGATTAGGATACACAATACGATGTTGGCTAGGGATGAGCATAAAAGACTAGATTTCATGGTGCCCGAGCGGCTCAGTGGGTTAAAGCCTCTGCCTTCGGCTCAGGTCATGATCTTAGGGTCCTGGGATCGAGTCCCACATCGGGCTCTCTGCTCAGCAGGGAGCCTGCTTCCTCCTCCCTCTCTCTCTGCCTGCCTCTCTGCCTACTTGTGATCTCTCTCTGTCAAGTGAATAAATTTTTAAAAATCTTAAAAAAAAAAAAAAAAGACTAGATTTAGCCATTTAGCTGGTGCCTGGGTGGTTCAGTTGGTGAAGCATCTGCCTTTGGCTCAGGTCATGATCCTGGGGTCCTGGGATGGAGCCCCGCATTGAGGACCCCTTTGCCTCTCCCATGGTCATGTGCACTCTCTTTTTCTCTCCCAAATAAATAAATAAAATATTTTTAAAAACATGGTTTAGGGAAAATAAACTAGTTTAAATGATTGTACCATTACTAAATTTTCCTTTACATGTGTGTGTGCGCGCACACACACACACACACACACACACACACAAACTCTTCTTTATTAAGGCATTTGTTCTTGTTCCTGTGTTTAAAAAACAAACAAACAGACAAACAAAAACATGTCCCTTAAGGAGAAGACCAAAGACCTATAAAGGCAAAAATTAAAGTCAGACATAACCCCATGATTCAGATGCATCCACTGTTGGTATATATTGCTCATGCTGCCCTCTTGATTTTACTATTTACAAAGTCTTAGTGCACACGACCACACTGGACACAATGTGTACCCCCTCCTCAGGCAGGGCAATTCGACCCATTCTGCAGAGAAGTTGACAAGGCCCACAGAGAGCCCCTAGCTGCCTGCCCTCACTCAGCTACTCAGTGGCAGAGCTGGGGCTTAAACTCACATCTTCTGAATCTGACTCATAGTCTTATCTGCCAGACTGATTTTCAGGATTGACCCAACATCTACATTAAATAGATAACCATAGCCACACACACAGATACAGATATGGATGCACATACGATAGAGATAAAACTGTGTTCTGAAGATAACAGTAAATAGAGGAGAATAGGACGAAGCAGATTCCAGAGAATTTCTCCAAACCCAGATTTATCCAGAACATGTGGTGAGTATAGCTGTATCCCGATAGATGTACATACCGATGAATCCTTAGCATTTTGGCATAGACAGGGGAAAATGGCTTCCTACCCCTGTCCTTTTCTCGCGAGTCTGTGATTCGCCTCCAGAGTCTCAGGAGAGCACAGGGTAGGGAAGTGCTGGTTAGACAGTGACCTCATCTTCATTATGGCACCTTAATCTCATGAGGCTGCATGGTACCCCTGCCCCTCCCTGGGCTCCCTCCTGGGGCAGCCACCACTCCAGATGTCACCCAGCGGGGGATTGCATTGCTATCCTTCTCTGACCTTCGCATTTAGAGTTCTGTTTCTCACTCTTTGTATGAAACACTTGGAAGAGGTTTACTATTAGCACTCTCTCTCAAATGTCTTATTCTTTGCAAGGGAAGGAGAGGAGAGTTTAATAAAACTTGCAAACAAGAAGAATGTACAGTGTAAAAAACATAGGGCTGCAGAGCAAGAGAAGGCGGAGTTGTGTGTTGTGTGCTGTGTTGTGGTGGTGATGGATATGGAACATAATGTTTCGGTTGTGCCAGAGAAGTGAGAAAGCAGTTTCCAAGTGTGAATGTGAACATGATGGAGATCTTTCTACCAGGGTCTTGACTTCCCAGCTCTGGCAGCCTGGTTGCAAGGAACCAGCAGTGTTAACGTGCTATATTATTGACGTGTTACGTTGGCCCTCGTGCACAATCTAGCATTCATCCCACAGATTACCTCCCTGAAAGAGAATAGCACCTTTCCACATGCCTTCAATACTCACGGAATAAAAGTAAAGTCACTAAGCACTAGCCGCCAACCAGCATTTACAATTCCAAATGCTCTCAATAGCCACCCACCTGGAAGGTGGTTCAAAGGGGGAAAGACAATTGAATAAAATATTGATCGATGTGTATTTATATCTCTACTTATGTAACACTTCAGTAGTTCAGAAAGCAACTGGAGTTTTTCAAAGAGCACTCAAATTAAGGTTTTATTTTGCATATAGTGTTAAAGACAGGGAGAGATAGCTCTCAACAAGCCTTCTTTCCTTTTGGAGGTGGGCTCCCTGCAGACAGGGAGGGGTCCTTAATTCATGCCCTAGAGTTCAAGAACAAGGCAGGCACTGCTTTTAAACATGTGTACCCATATGGAAGAGGGAAACGGTATCCTGTGTCCAGAAGCTGGGTTTCTCCTCTGGTCAGTGTGAATCTGTTCACGCAGGTATGGAAATCACTGCTGAGGTTGGGAACTCTCTGCCCTAACTGAGCTTATGATTTGCTCTCCCCTTGGCTTGGTTAACATGACATTACTCTGTTAGACAGTCGTAGGGAAAATGGCTTGGTTCTTTGATTGTTCACTGTGGAGACTTTCTCAAATAACCATCAGTTGTTCCGCAATGTCAAACAGCCATAGTTTGTGTCTTCATGTTCTTTTAATCTCTTGGTTCAGAGAGTCTCCCTTTGCTTTTTCCATCCCTTCTGCACTATTGTCTTGTGATCCATACCCAACCCCAACCACACCCCCGCCCCCCACATTGGAAGACTGTGTTCAAGCCCATCCTCAGTAAGCTGCCGCTGGCCTCCCACCTTGGAGACACTGCCTGCACTCTTCCCAGGTTTCCCAGGACACCAGTAAGCAATGAACTTAGCATCTTCTTATAACAGATTGTGTTGATGATATATAGGGAACCAGCATTCAACAGGATAAAGGTCCCAAATAATAGAGTTACCATGAGGATCGCGTGTGACAGTGGGTGCGCAAAGACCTTTCAAGTCTTAAACACAGAGAAATATTGTCATGGTTCTCTAGAACATGGTCTCAAAGGAGGGAATGCTTGTACAGGGGAGGTCCTTTACCTGTGGCTTCTTTATTTAAATACTGATCTAAAATATATGCATTTCATGTCTAAAATTAATATTGTTCTAAGATACAAATAAATTACACTAATAGTTCACATTTTTCCTATTTTAGTTCATTTACTTTGTTGCAAAATCAAAATGAATGTGCCTCCAATCGTTCTCAAGAGACATTTCAATTTAGAAATTCGCTTCTTTTAGCTCTAGGCCCTTGAACCATTGGATGTAATAAACTCTTAATTTTAGAATTTGATATTACAAATTACACAAGCTACAAAGATTTATGTTTTATAGTTTAATGTGAATTTTTGAAAAATAAAAGAAGCAGTCATGAAGTAAGTCATCGGAGAGTTAAGCGCTTTGGTGGCAATGATCATTTATACATGAAAAAAATCATAGCTTTAAAAGGTGATTTTTGGTTTTTTACTTATGTTCATTCCATTTTTTTCTAAATTATCTACTGTGTGTCAAGTCCTTTTCTCATACCCTGCTCCCAAAACGTGGATAAAAAACATGAACTAAAGTACACAAAAGCATCCATGGACAAGGTAACAGGAGAGAAGATTCCCAAGAGTTTGGGGATTTAAGAGCCAAGGATATTGAAAGCTAATGGAAACCATTCATAACTCCCCCATTGAAGGAAGAAGGTAAGGAAACAAGAGGTAGGCATTCTATTCAACAAGATTTCCTGGAGAAGGGGGCGTTTTTCTTGGTGCCTGATGTATGGGTCAAATATCATCAGGTAGACTTGGATGGAGAAGGACATCCTGGGGTCTTGAGGCTCTAAGTGAACAAAGGCAAGGAGGAGGGAAGCAAGACCTGGCTAGATCCATGTGGGCAGAGCAGGAGGGATTAAGAGAGCATCAGCAAGGGATGAATGAAGCTGAAATGATGGTAGTGCTGGCTGTCCTTGTGGAGAGCTATGATGAGCTAGAGGATTCATCCCACCAAATGACATGCCCACTCCTATGTAGACTTTGAAGTCAGGTCAATGGGCTGCAGAACCACATCTTTTCATTCATTCATTTTACCAGTATATCCTCAGGGCACCCTGTGTGACAGTCCCCTTCTAAGTGTGGGGGTTCAAGGAGGGCATAGAGATAAACATAATCCTTAGTCTTGGGGAGCTCCCAGTCTAATTGGAGGAAACTTCCATTAAACACATTAGTGTACAAGTAACCGTTAGGGTTTTAAAGAGAATGGACATAGTGAGAGGGAGTAACCGAGACTCAAGGGGGACAGAGTATGGTGAGCAACGTTGTCCAAAGGAACATTCTGCAAAAAGATAAATCTTCTGTCTGCACCATGGGATACAATAACCACCAGCCACATATGGCTACTGAGCACTTGAAATGTAGCCACTGAGGCTGAGCACCTGTATTTTAAATCTCGCTTCATTCTAACTAATTCTAATTTCAGTAACCACATGTAGCTCCCGGCTATTATATTTTCCTTGAATTCCATGAGCACAGAATAAACCTCAAGCCCACTGACAGCAGAAATTCTTTCCAGTCTGGCAATGCTTCTTCAGCCAGTGCCCCACTGCCAGCCATGCAGAACTGAATGCCCTAAACAGCCTTGTAAGCTTGGATGTGACAAGTGCCGTGGGCAGTGCTAAAATCGAACTGCTGTTCTGTTTGGGGACCAAGACACGGCCAGTGGAGAGACAATGAGTTCACGGGAAATGTTTGTGGAATGATTGGGCAGAGAGGAGACCGCACTGGGTTCCCAACTTTCCAGATTCACAGGGTCACACTGGGTGGAGTTATCTGGGTGGGCATTCAAGTGGGGGAGCCATGTGGGCAGGGATGAGGGGGACCCTGAAGATGCTAAGAGATGGGAATTGGTGACAGTGTTCAGAGGTTGTCCTCAGTCTTCCCCCACTGCACTATCTATCCTTTCTGGATGACAAGGGTACCTTCTGGGTAGCTTCAGCAAATACCTAATCTTTCCAGGTCTACATGTAAGCTTGGGCAATCTGTAAAATGGAGAGGAAGGTGGGTCTTCATGTTTGTGATCAAAGCAAAGCTGAGTCCTCATTTCTCTGCCACACCCAGAGTAACCTGTCCTAGCTCTCGAAGGAGGGCATGGCCACTCACAAATAGATGACCATTTACAGATGATGGATTGAGAGTCAAGTGCTTTGTAACTTTCTCACAATAGTCCTCCAGATTGCCCTGTCAAACAAATATCCTCTCTAAACATATTAGAAAAGTCTCCAACAGTTCATGAGACTTGCCTAAAGGTCCTGACTGATTAATTGGAAGCTGACACGTCTCACCCCAGAACCTTGTCCATGCCTGGAAGACAGACTTCCATCAGTCTGATATCTAACAAGTTCCTGGTGCATGCCGGTCGACTGACACCAAATATGGCTGCTACTACTTGTTAAATGACCACTGCCTCTAGACCAGGCTACTGAGGCTTGCGGGAGGGACCTGGCCCAAACAAAGTGACAAAGCTGATTCCAGTTTGGTTTTTGCCTAACTCCAGAGCCTCTAGCCTCCAGTATCTTTGTATCTTGGGCTCTGCTTCCCACAGCATCAGGGGCCTTGGAGGCATGTCTTCTTCAAAGTCTTTTATTTTATAGAAGCCAGTATTGCTTAAGATTGGTGCTTACATATTCTGGACTTGAAGAAACACGGATAGGAACTCCAGCTCTAGGAAAAATCAAGTTCCTGACATTCATAGTAATAATAATATAATATGATGATATTATACAACATGTATGCATTAGTCATTATATATTTTAATTTTTCTATATAATTATGCAATACTACACAATACTGCATTATTGCATATGTATCATGCACAATATATGTGTCCACATTTATTGACATATTAATATATAGCATAAGATGGTATAATTCTGTTATATTAAACTGATATATTGTTATATTAACACATACTAAACATGTAATGATATATATGTTATATTGTATTAGTGCTGTATCACATTTTTATATTAACATATGATACAATTTGTTTGTCCACATTGGTAAATGAGCTTCTGGAAGCCTAGGGACATTATGTAGCATCACGTACTTTAAAAGGGGTAAGGTCTGTATCAGAACCCCTCTTAACCCTCAGTCCCAGCAACCCAAGCTGGCCCTGGTGCTGTGAGCTGAGCCCTGTCCCTCCCAAGGCATGGGGCTCCCAGAAATCACATGAAAACTTCCGTCCAGCTTACAGGGCCACCTGTGTCCCACACGTTGTTGGCGCTCACCCACATTCCCAGTGGCTTTCGGCCCTGTGCTGAAGCATCGGGAGGTGCCCAGGCTCTCGTTCTGTATGTATAAACACAGGGTCTTTTCCCTGCCGGGAGACCTTCCGTCCACACCCAGGGCTGGGCAGGCCTGGAAGTCACCGGTGAAGCGGATGAGATTTCAGAAAACAAAAATAGCCTAAATCACAGTAAAGCGACCTGAGGGTTTGGATCAAGTTTCTGCACAAATGGTGATTAACTACATACCTTCAGTGGAATGTGGGTTTGGCAAGAGGTGAAAGGCACATGAATGAATTTGTCTGCATTCTCAGGAAGTGCTTTTAACTCTCCTTTTCACTTGAAAAAAAAAGTGATTTTTTTTTTCTAGCCAATTCCACATACTTGCCCTCCACCCCACCCCCAATCTATTCTTGGTTGACAGTGAGATCAGGTGAGAGAGACAGGGTCAGCCCATCACTTAGCACTCTGTGTGCTTAGGTCAGTCACTTTAACTACCTGAAGCTTGGTTTCTGATTCAGTGGGTCTAGGTGGGGCGCAAGAACTTTCACATCCCACAGATTCCAGGGTGAGGCCCGGGCTCTTCTCTGCAACCACACTGAGACTGCAGCTGGACTGGGAGAGAGAAATGATTCACTTTCAAGTTCCACAGCAAGTTAAGACCAAGGTAGAAAGAAAACCCAGGAGAGGTAGATAAAATTATTATTTGCAATTCTTCATGAACTTCCTGTGTTTGAATTATATATTCATGTCTTTGGGCGTGTGGCTTTTCAAAACCACCAACCAAGTGGTGTTCCCCTGCCCTACGAGTGTCTAGTTTGACCACGTGATTTGCTTGGGCCAACAGAATGGGCAGAAAGAGAGTGAGCCAGCTCTGAGCCAGGACCTCAAGAGACATTGTTTGCTTTTGTTGAGGGTCGAGGATTCCTGCCATTAACAATGAGCAAAGTATGCTCAAAGTAGCTCAGTCCAAAGAGGAGGAGGCACATGGCACAGCTGGACTCTGGTGTTCAGTCTGGATGCAAGTTCAGTAGACCAGTGTCCAGAGTTAGAGCCACTCAGTCAAGGCCAGCCTAGTTCAGATGACCTGGGGACCCACAAGTGAGATGGTTATTGTAAGCCACTGAATTTTGGGGTAGTGTGTTATATAGCACTAATGCACCAATTGCTGATTGATATACACCTGTGTGTTAGCATTATGCTGGGATCATCTTTCAGCCTAGGAAGGCAGAGAAATGTATCATGTAGTAAGCTTCTAGCATGGACCAAGACTGTACTTGTAATCTTGTATCTAGGAATGGCTTGCTTCCATTATTTTAATACGTGTCTCTCTGAACTCAGCACCTTTTAAAAAGTGGTTCTAGTAATTGGAGCTTTGGTTTGTATATGCTCCACTCTTAACTGATTTCTGCAGATCTTTCCCTTGATGTGTCTTCGATAGCTCCCCCAGGTCTGTCTGGCTTGTGTCTCTGCTGTTTATGTTTAATTATTCTTGCTAAGAGGTCACCAAAGTCACTGCTTGCAGGCTGTCTAACTCCTTGGTATCCGTGGTGGCATTGCTTCAGCCCAACATATACTTGGGGAAAGGGAAAAAAAAAATAAAAAAAGGAAAGGAAACATAAAATCTGAACTTCAGGATGTGGAAGATAGGCAACTTGTTTTGTTGCTTCTCATTTTATCAGGGAGGCAAGGGGGTGTCTTTTCTTCTTATGAATAGGCAGGACTGACATAAAAAAGTACTTCGAGAGCTGAACTCTTCCACTGAACACAAATGCAGAGAAATCCTGTATATCTTTAAATGTTTTATATGTCCCAGTCATATATAATTTATTATGTTGTGAAGCTGAGTCCTTCTTTGAATGAAAATTTTACTGTCAGAGCCTGGGGTACTTTAGTTTGATGATTTAAAACTCCCAATGCACTCGTAGCAAATAGCACGTTTTTATGACAGTGTGTTTGTCCAAGAGGTCAGCTTTCAGCACAGTGGGAAATTTCCCCTAGTAAAATTATTTCAAAGAGAAATATGTCTCCCAGCCTAATTCTTCTTGCAGACAATGCAGGTGCAATTCCAGATAGCACTGGGTGTCCATCTTTCAAGAAGACACTGGGCAGCGGGGCAGCTCATTCATCTTGTGATTTGGGGCTGAGAATGCAAGGATGCAGTTTGAATCTTGTCTTTGCCTTCAGTTGGTTGAGCCTCATGGTTTTCAGCCCTAATATGAGGTTAATGATATCAACTTTCAGGGATTTATTTGTAAAGATTAAATGAAATGGTAGTTTGTCAAAATGCCCAGTCCACAATTATTTTTATACTACATTATTCTGAAGACCCCACTTTGAAATAAAATCAGTCCAGCAATGAGATGTGACGACATACAATATAAAGAATGGGTCTAGCCAGCTATTAGACCAAGATTTATAAAAATTCAGTCAGTACTGTAAGGATTCAGCAACCAGTAACACAAGCAGCAAGGGAACAAGTAAGGAAATTATAGTTATGAAGGTTTAATGAGGAGAATAGTTTGCATTTAGAAAGTAGCTTCTGATGCCCAAACCTCAACCCTTCCCCTGTTTCCTGCACTGCTGAAATCTCCAGACTAGGAAAGGTAATAATAGGCTTTCATCTATCCATTTATCCATCTAACCAGTCATCTATACAGCAATCCTTCCATACAACCCTCCATCCAACTACCCAACCATGCATCCATCTGTCCATCCATCCATCCCTTCATTCATCCATCCATCCAACCACCCAACCATGCATGCATCCATCCATCTGCCCACCCATCCATCTGTCCATCCATCTATCCATCCATCTGCCCTTCCATCCATCCATCTAGCCAGTCATTTACACAACTATCCATCCATCCAACCATCCATCTAACCACCCAACCATGCATCCATGCGTCCATCCTTCCTTCCATCCATCCATCCATCCATCCACCCAACCATGCATGCATACATACATACATCCATCTACCCACCCATCCATTCATCCATCCATTCATCCAACTATCCGTCTGTCCATCCAGTTATTTATTTATCAATGTAATCTTTCCATTAGTCAATTTACAAGCAGTGAAGAAAATTTGAGATAGATACTAAATTAGGTTCTCTGTACACCAAGATGTAAGGCGGACTATGTGGCTTCCAGGTATTTAGAAATTCACTGAGGCACAAATCAGATAAAGCCATATTTTCTAGGTAGGGGGCTCCATGGTACAAGAGAAGAGGCATGAGATGCTCAGTAAGCCATAAGCATGAGAGGCAAGTCCAGGGGGACCTTCCAGGTACCTGAGTGAGGACTGTTTGATCACCAAGTGAGTGACATGAGGAAGGCATTTTTTTTTTTTTTTAAGATGTCACTCATTTATTTGCCACAGTGAGAGTGAGAGAGAACACAAGCAGAGGGAGTGGCTGGTAGCAGGAGAAATAGGCTTGCACTGAGCAGGGAGCCTGATGAGGGACTCGATCCCAGGACCTGGAGGATCATGACCTGAGTGGAAAGAAGACGCTTAACCAATTGAGGCACCCAGGCATCCCAAAGAAGGAATTTCTAAGAGAGGGCACAGCAGACACAAGGCTCAAAGCATAAGGCTCTTTCTGAGAATAATGCATCAGTCAGCTTGGCCTGCTATGATAAAATACCACAGGCTGGGTGGCCTAAGCAGAAGATATGTATTTCCTTGCAGTTCTGGTGGCTGAAAGTCCAAGATCAAGGTGGCAGCAGAGTTGGCTTCTGGTGGCAGGTCTCTTCCTGGTTCAGAGATAGCCACATGTGTCCTCATGTGGTGTTTCCTCTGTCCTCGTGCAGAGAGAGGGTTCTGGTGTCTCTTTCTCTACCCAGAAGGACATTAGACCTATCAGTTCAGGGCTCCACCCTGTGACCTCCTTTTACCCTAATTACCTCCTTCGAGCTATAACTCCAAAAAGTCATAGTGAAGGTTAGGGCTTCAGCCTATGGATTTTGGAGGGATTCAATTCAGCCTATAACAAACGGTGACTCCAGGAGGTGTGTGGGCAGGAGAGGGAAACCTGGAGAAGTAAAGCAAGGATGCCATCCCCTCAGGTGGGCCTGCATACCATGTGCACACAGGTGCAGGCTGGTGCCCACCTCTGGCTGAAAGAAATCCCAGTGAGGAAACTGGAACTGTGTTGACATTTGCATTCCATTCAGGACACCCCTCCCCCTAGCTGCCACAGAGAGAGCACAAGTGCAGGTCACAGAGTCATGCTTATGAAAAAGTTTCAAAGTTTTGCCTCCCACAGCTTTCTCCCTGAGCGGGAGGCTTCCAACTTCAGAAGCCTGTAGGTTTGATTGGGGAGTGACTCTCTCGAACTCCAGATGTACACTGATCGGTTTTGATTTAGGACTTCATTCCCTCCAAGCTGATCCTAAGTAAAAGCTGTCTCCAGAGGATGCTAAGTTCATTTGGAAGATCTGTGGAAACAGATTAAAACCATGTGCCTGATGCCTGCAAAATTTGCAAGAAGGGTTGCAGAGACCCCCTGGTTAAATGGCTGTGTGATCAGAGTCCCCTGCCACCCCCCAGGGAAGCAGAGTGGGAGCCCTTTGGGCAACAGAGCCACCCTCCACCCCCACCCCCTCCCCCCGCTCTGACTTTCTGCTGAACTTAGTAAGTTGGTATTAAGTCAACGTGTCCCTTCTTGAGAGTACACAAATGCTCGGAGTGCTGCAGAATCTCGCGTCTGTCCTCTTACCTGTCACTTCAGCCGCCTTTTAGTGATGTTAGAAGAAATCTTTACTGTCACTCATGTCACCCATTCACTTTGTTCCCCAGCAGTGACGCTCTTGTTGTCTCTCATGCCGCCCCAGCCGACTCCTGTGAATTAGCCTTCGCCAAATTTATACGTGCTCATTAGTCTGAATAAATTTAAAAGCTGCTGCTCCTGAGTTTTAAAAATGTAACCAGGCTTTTCCTTGGATATAATTGAAAAGTAAATTACAGTCTGACTCCCAAGTAGACATTTTATGAGTTTAGAGTCAAGCGGTCTCTTTGGGGCATCATTGGAGCTATAAATATCTGGGATGCTGGGAGGAATAACATAAGAAAGTCTCCCCCCAACCCATTCGGCCTTCCCGTTTGCTCTGCTCTCTCACACATACAGAACACCACAACCCCCTGCCTGCTGCCGAGTCCTTGTCCTCCAATGGAGACCCTGGTTAATCTCTCTTCGGCTCTCTCAACGGGCAAGCAGCAGGGTTTCTCAAACTCGAGTCCTTGGGCCAAATGCATCAGAACCATTGGGAGATGCTTGTGGAAAAGCATCTGTGTCTCCTCTCAGACCTTCAGAGTCAGAAGCCCCCCAGCCCACAGGGTCTGAGAAACTCAGATTCTGATGTTTGATAAAGTTGAACCTTCCTTCTGCAATGTGTGAAACACAGACTTTGGAGCCATTTTAGCTTAAGAGATGAGCCAGACTCCGCTGACTGCCCATGAGGATGCCAGGCAAGTTGTCTGCTCCTTCCCAAGGGGACAGTACTTAGGGCAGGGTGGTTTTAATGCAAAGGGGAGAGATGTACATGGGATGCCTGGGTGGCTCAGTCGGTGAAGCATCTGCTGCCTTCAGATCAGGTCATGATCTCATGGTCATGGGATCGAGGCCCGCATCTGGCTCGCTGCTCAGCAGAGAGCCTGCTTCCCTCCTTGCCGCTCCCCCTGGTTGTACGTGCTCCCTCTGACTAATAAATAAAATCTTAAAAGAGAGAGAGAGAGATTCAAGCATATGCGGTTTTAGGCATTGCTGGGCTCTGAGGTGTGGCTTCTGTACTAAGTGAGTCAGGTCAGTGTTCTGCTCCTCAGAGACAACCGGGTTGCTGGTTATTGAAATTGCCTGTGTGTTTAGTCTCTGTGGTAAGAATACTTGCCAGAAAGGGGTCTTCCTTCAAGGATTTTTATGTTAGTGCCTCCTAGGTGAAAGCCACAGTTGGAGGTTCTGGAACCAGGGCACTGGATGACCTCTGAGGAGATTAGGTTCATTCAGGGCAGTATGGCCGTAGACTGGATGTCCTCTGATACATACATCAGGTCATAAACGAAGTCGGTTAACAAAAATAAACAATAAAAGTACAATACTTTGCATTTTGGATGGTGATAGCCTTGTAGAAAAATAAAGCAAGGTAGGGAGTGGAGAGTGCTATGTGGGGGACAGAGTTTTCTCGGCGGGGGGCGGGGGGGCTTCGTTGAGAGAGGACACCATGCAAAGACAAGGAGGAGGAAAGGGAACAGACAGAGCACATAGAAGGAGCACATAGCCCTCCCAAGGCAGGAAGGGCTGGAAGGCTCTAGGGGTGGGTCAAAAAGCCACTTCTCCAGCAGGAAGACCCAGGTGGGCAGAGTCCAAGAAATGTGTGTCCATCTACCTGAGTCCCTCATGCCCCCAAATAAACTCACTGGGTAACAAGAATGCAGGATCTGTTTCTAGAATCACAGCACAAAATGAGAGGTGGACGAGGCTTCTTAGAAGTGGTCCATATCTCAGGGTTAGGATGGAGGCCAGCAAAGAACCTTTACTACTTTAAAGCCCTAAGACAGTTTGAAGGTGCTAAGAAGAAAATCCACTGGAGAGAAAGAGCTAAGGGCTTAATTACATCACCATCAGGGAGACATTTGCATAGTAATACTAACAAGCCTTATTTATCAAACACCTACTGTGCTGTGGGGAACATTCTAGGAATTTCCCATGTGCTAACCCTTGTGAAGTAGGTACTTTATGAAGGAGAATGCAAGGGCAGGAATGCAGAGAGGAGCTTAAGTTTGCAAGCTAGGAAGGGTGGTGGTGGCTCCCAGTCTCCATCTGCCGACTCCAGAACCCACCCCCAGCACCCCTAGCATGCCACCTTGTGCCCCTGAATCCAGACAGTATACAAAATGAATGTTCCTAAACACCAGAGGACAGCATAGTATTAAAAGGAAAAAGCTAACAAACATGCAGAGTGAATTTTCCCTCTGGGATGGAGACACGTCCAATTTAACACAGATGCATCTATATATCCAAGGCCCTTGGGGGCCCAGACCCCTTGGTCTGCACACGCATGCAACCACAAAGGCATCATTGAGCACTGAACAGGGGTGAAGACCTCTGGAGCTTCAGACTTGATGTCTAGAACTGAATCTGGCTGGGTTACTGTGGGATCTGGAGCGATCTCTCAGTTTTCTTATCTGTAAAATGGGGATAATAATAATCACAATTTTATAAGAATGTCCCAAGGATTAAAGGAGATTCTCTATGCATCAGGCTCAGTACTGGACCCAGCACTTGGCAGGAGGGGTGTGTGCACCCCTCCCTCCGCCACAAGCCCCCCATCTCATTCTGGCTCTGCTACCCACAGGGACAGGCAGAGGCAGTTCCGTCCTCCATTCCATGTTCCACACACTCTGTGCTTCTCTAGGGCCAGGGCAACTCTTACCAGCTGCCTGGAGCAGAGGGCGTAGGGCACCTCCTCCAGGCTGGATTCCTTCAATATCCAGGCTCAGTTACATTTCCCTTCATGCTTCGATACTGCCTGCTGTCCCTTTATCAGGTCACCCTGCAGCACTTCCTAAACTCTGGCTCAACCCCATGTTACTCCTGAATCTTCACCCCTAGGCTCCTAGAATTCCTTGAGACAGCATTTTACTAAAATTTGCTCTGCAAAGTTTAGGACAACAGCACGGATATGGCTGGCACTTGGTAAGCGCCCTTTGGATGAAATCATTGATTTGAAATTTGGGCGTAGTTCAGCAGAGACTTGTCTCAAGTGAACCCAAGACCTCTTAGAATCCTGTCATCACAAAGTGTAGAATTTTATTTATCTATTTATTTTTAAATATGTGTTTATTTACTTGTGTGAGAGAGCAGGGGGAGGGGCAGAGAAAGAAAATCTGGAGCAGACTCCCTGCTGAGCATGGAACTTGATGTGGGGCTTGATCTCATGACCCTGAGACCTGAGCGGAAATTACGAGTCAGACACTCAAGGGACTGAGCCACCAGACAGCCTGAGAGGAGGACTTTAGAACAGCAAAGTCCTTGGAGCGATAGTCATTACAGACTGCATGACAGCCACTCTCCATCATCGTTATATTGCTGCCTTCATCACCTCCGTCATAGTCATACCGTCACCACCACTGTCACCTCCATGTCAATGAGGTCATCCTTCTTTAAGTTCCCAGGGGCTCTGAGCACTTTGCAAATGTTGGGGAACATGTCAAAGTTTCTTTTTGACAAGGTCTTCCAAAGTGGTCTGGGTTTTATTTATTCAGAGGAATCATTATTGTTATTATTATTTTAAAGATTCTACTTATTTATTTTAGAGAGAGAGCAAGAGAGCAAGGAGAGCAAGAGGACTCCAATGCGGGACTCGATCTCAACTCGATCTCAACACCTCAAGATCATGAGTTGAGCTAAAATCTAGAGTCAGACCCTGGACCAACTGAGCTGTCCGGGTGTCCCAGAGGAATCATTATTTGTGTCCAGTTCATTGGGATACAAACCTGTTCTATGGGTGAACTGAATAACGAAGCTGGAAGGTTAGCTTTGAGTTTTCTGTGTTTGGGTACTTGCCCTGCAAAGGACTTCAGAGAGCTGTCACTCCCATGTCTGCACCTGCCTGATTTCTTCCCAGACTCTGCCATCTATCTGTGACCCTTACCATTATTAGGTTTGATGATGGGTTAAATTCTGGGAAGATGGAGCAGGTCCAGTGTTCCCCACCTGGAGCTTAAATCCTTACATGTGTTTCAGTTTGGGGTGATGAGTAGCTGTAGCTTTTACTTTGGTTTTTTGGGGAATTGTTTCTCCATAAAAGGACCCGCAAAGTCCTCAGGGAATAATGTGGTGTTCTCAATAATTAGCAAAAACCCCCTTACTAAAAAGCAAGTCTGAACTCAAATAAATTGAGATAACCTGTCTGAAAGTAAGCTTTGGGGGTGAGTTTTACAGAAATCATTTATTCTGTTATCGTGTCAGAAAGGTCTTGTTACTGGCAATCTACACTAGTGAAAAGCATAGGTCTTACAAATACATAGTTATATATGCATTTTCTATAATTTTTTTTTAATCTGTGACAGTATGTTTTTAATGTTTAGTAAATATTTGCACGTGTCTTGTTAAAATGTATCATTTTCAATTGAGAAAGCCAAGACATATTCTAAGTTATCAGTTTAGCTAAAACTAAAGCTATCTTGGGGCATATTAGTATCCTGAGATGGCTGTAACAATTACTACCAGTTGGGGGCTTAAACCTACAAAAATATTTCCTCATAGTTCTGGAGGCCAGAAATCTGAAGTCCAGGTACAGTAGGACAGTGCTGCCTCTAAAGGCTCTAGGGAAAAATTCCTTCCTAGCCTCTACCAGCTTCTGTGGCTGGAGGCAATCCTTGGCTTGTGGCCACATCTCTCCCATCTCTGACCCCTATCCTGTGGTCTCCTCTTCTGTCTCAAACCCTCTTTGCCTCTCTTGTATAAGGATGTATGAGATGGCATTTAGGGCCCACCTGCATAATCCAGGAAAACCTCCTTCCCTCAAATCCTAACTTTGCCATATAAGGTAATATTTAAGGGTTCTGGGTATTAGGTCATAGGCATATGTTTATGGGGATCTGCATTCATCCCATGACATGGGGTGATATACTATGTCATATAATGTGACATACTTGGCGCCAAGATATAACAGGATTCAAATTAGTCACCTTGCACTGTCCGAATGGCTAAAATCAGTACATAAGAGACAACAAGCGCTGGCAAAGATGTGGAGAAAAAGAAACACTCTTGCACTGTTCGTGGGAATGCAAACTGGTGTAGCCACTCTGGATAATTGTATGGAGATTCCTCAAGAAGTTAAAAATAGAATTACCCAAAATGTTGAAAATAGAACTGCCCTATGACCCAGCAATTGCACTACTGGGTATTTACCCTAAAGATACAAACGTAGTGATCCAAAGGGGCACGTGCACCCGAATGTTTATAGCAGCGATGTCCACAATAGCCAAACTATGGAAAGAACCTAGATGTCCATCAACAGATGAATGGATCAAGAAGATGTGGTATATATACACAATGGAATACTATGCAGCCATCAAAAGAAATGAGATCTTGCCATTTGCAACAATATGGATGGAACTAGAGCATATCATGCTTAGCGAAATAAATCAAGCGGAGAAAGACAACTATCATATGATCTCCCTGATATGAGGAAGTGGTGATGCAACATGGGGGCTTAAGGGGGTAGGAGAAGAATCAATGAAACAAGATGGGATTGGGAGGGAGACAAACCATAAGTGACTCTTAATCTTACAAAACAAACTGAGGGTTGCTGGGGGGAGGGGGGTTGGGAGAAGGGGGTGGGGTTATGGACATTGGGGAGGGTATGTGCTTTGGTGAGTGCTGTGAAGTGTGTAAACCTGGCAATTCACAGACCTGTACCCCTGGGGATAAAAATACATGTTTTTAAAAAAATAAAAAATTTAAAAAAAAAAAAAGAAGTCAAAGAAGGGGACGCCTGGGTGGCTCCATGGGTTAAGCCTCTGCCTTAGTCTTAAGTCATGATCTCAGGGTCCTGGGATCAAGCCCCGCATCGGGCTCTCTGCTCAGCAGGGTTCTTATTTCCCCCTCTCTCCCTACGTGCTTCTCTGCCTACTTGTGATCTCTCTCTCTCAAATAAATAAATAAAATCTTTAAAAAAAATAGAATTACCATATGATCCAGTAATCACTCTCCTGGGTATCTAACTGAAGAATACAAAAACACCAATTTGAAGGGATATATGTTCCCCTTTGTTTACAGCAACATTATTCACAATAGCCAGATTATGAAGCAACCCAAGTGTCTGTCAACTGATGAATGGGAAAGAAGATGTAGTAAAATTGTACAATGGAATATTATTCAGCCATTAAAAAGGAATGAGTTTTGCCATTTGCCAACAACAGGGGATCTAGAGAGTGTAATACTGAGTGAAATATTCAGTTAGAAAAAGACAAATACCATTATGATTTCACTCACATGCGGATTTAAGAAACAAAACAAATGATCATAGGGGGATAAAAAAGGAGAGACAAACCAAAAGAAACAAAACAAAACAAAACAAACCCAAATGGGCTTTAAGGCAGTGGGGAGGGCATGTGATGGGATAAGCACTGGGTGTTAGATGCAACCGATGAATTATCGAACTCTCCATCTGAACCCAATGATGTACTCTATGTTGGGTAATTTAATCTAAATTAAAACAAAACAAAACAAACAAACAAAGCACAGACTCGTAACTACAGAGAACAGAAACATGGTTGCTAGGGGTGGTGGGGGAGGGTATAGATGAAATAGGTGATGGGGATTGAGAGTGCACTTGCCATGATGAGCACGGATCATGGGATTGCTGAATCGCTATATTGTATACCTGAAACTAATACAACACTATATGTTAACTACACCAGCATTTAAATTAGCCATTTTTCAAAAAGAATAGTATTGACTGGACGTATGGTCATAGGCATGTTACTCTGGTTTCCCAAGACTTGGCTTTATTTTCTGTGAAGTGGGGTTAGTTACTTCTATTGCATAAGCTTTTCCAGGGTGATTTAGTAAGATGGGTTCAAAAGCTACTGTAAAGTATAAATTTACAGCTCAGTGTAAGGGGAGATTTTTAACATGTGTTAGTGTCGAGAGCAAAATCACACCCAGAACATTTTCCCATCCTTTTTTCCTCTATGATAATTTCAGATTCTTTTCCAGCCTGCACTCAGCACACGCACCATGACCTCCTCCAACACTCATCCACACACACTTCGGTTACTTCTCTGTTCCTCAGTGGTCAGGGGCAGTGAGTAGGTTAGCTCTGGGCTACAGGGGCCCATTCACACAGATAAACCAATTTCCCAGGAGCCACTCTGTGCTGCTAAGTTGGATTACGCTGAAATTGAAAGCCTGTGAAGAAAGCACAGCAGACAGGAGAGTGAAAGTCTCAAGCATACTCCCTTTCAGAAGGTTTAACTGTACACATCCATTGCCTGTGGAAATGCTGGCTCTGAATCCAGGATGTGCTCAGCACTTTTCAGGAGGTGAAGTTCTTCATAGCTCTGGAAGAGAAAGTCTGAGTTCTAATCCCAACTCTGCACCTGAGTATGACCCTGGTCACATCACATCGTCTCTTAAAATCTCCATTCGTCATCTCTAACAGTGCTTACCTGCAGAGCCATGAGGAGTGCACAGGGGAAGGTGCATGAAGTGTTTAGCATTCTGTTTCACATACAGTCTCCATCCATCCATCCATCCATCCCTCTACCCACCCAGCCAGCCAGCTGGCTATCCATCCATCCGTCCATCCATCCGTCTATCCAACCATCCAACCATCCAACATGTATTCGTCAAACTAGGCAATGTTTGAAAAAATGCAGGCAATTTAGAACACAAACAAATAAAAACTGCATTGTTTCAGAAAATGACAAGTGCTAAGATAAAACACAAGTAAACACAGTCACAGGATAATGTGCAATTGAGCCTTGAGGCTCTGAAAAGAAGAAATCAGGAGAAATGTATGCAGGAGCCATAGATGACCTTTAGTGATGAATAAGGAGTAGGAGCATTTGCTGCTTTATCATGTTTGTGTTAAATATGAAGAAAGTCACCCCAGACTCATTCTCTGTACTTTTGAAGGAGAAACTTTCCCTTGCTGGTCTTGGTGCTCTCGGCTGTAGAAAGGAAGAGCTGGTCAGGATTGCCTACACACTGTGATAAAGGAAGAGCTGGTCAGGACTGCCTACACACTGCGCTAACCATCACCATCCCACCCGCACCTGGTCACCTCCCTCTGCAGCTGGTTCCCGCCCAGCCCTGTCTACCCCACAGGTATCTCTGGCATCATTAGATACTTACACAATGTGGTCAGTAGAAAAAAGACCCTCCCCTGTAAAGGTCTAGAATCCCATAAATATGTTACTTTACATGGCAGAGGAGACTTCACAGACATGATGAAGTTTAAGATTAACTCACTGAGCCATCCACGTGCCCTGACCTCTACAATTTTAATAAATTTGTGTTGTTTTATAACAGTAAGTCTGTAGTAATTTGTTATCGAATCCACAGGAAATTAATGTAGTGAAAGTCTTGGAAGCAATAATACATATTCACAGAATTAGACCCGCTGCCCTCAAGGTCCATTCCTGTTGTTGTAAATGGCAAGATTCCCTTCTTTCTGGTAGCTAAATGATAGCCCACTAAAGATACACACTATGTCCACTTCATCCATTCAACCACCGACAGACAGCTTGTTTCTGTATTTTGGTTATTGCAAATAATGCTGCAATGAACATGGGACTGCAACTGTCTTTTCAATATACTGATTTCATTTACTTTGGAAATATGCCCAGAGTTGGGATTGCTGGTCGTATGGCAGTGATTTTTTTTTTTTTTTTTTTTTTTTTTTTTTTTTGAGGAGCCTCCATGCTGTTTTCCACAATGGCTGCACCAGTTGGCATTCCCACCAATAGTGCATCAGGATTCCTTCTTCTCCACATTCTCACCAATACTTGTCTCTAACTTTTTTGATGATGGCCATTCCAGCAGGTGTGAGGTGATATCCATTTTGGTTTGGTTTGAATTTCCTTGAGGATGAGTGTGATGCAGAGTACCTTTTCATGGGTCCATTGGTCATTGCTTGTCTTCTTTCCAAAAATGTCTATTTAGTTTTCTGTTCATTTTTAATCAGATTGTTGCTGTTGCTTGTGATGAGTTGTAGGAGTTTTTTATATTTTTTGAAGATTAGTCCCTTATCAGATACACGGTTTGTAAATATTTTCTCCTATTTCTTAAGTTGTCTTTTAATTTTGCTAATGATTTCTTCTGCTGTGCAGAAAATTTTTAGTTACACTAAGTGAAATAAGCCAGACAGGGAAAGATACATACTATATGATATCACTTATATGTGAAGTCGAAAAATGTGTAACTCCTAGAGAGAGAGCAAAATGGTGGTTACTAAGGGGTGGGGAAATGGAGACATGTTGGTCAAAGGGCACAAACTTCCAGTTATAACACATATCAGTTCTGAAGATCTACTGTACAACATGCTGATTATAGATAATCGCACTGTATTATATACTTGAAAATGTCTAAGAGAGTAGATCTTAAATTTTCTCTCCGCAAAAAGAAAAAGTAATTATGTGACATGATGGAGATGTTCTCTCATGCTAGGGTGGTCATCATTTTGCAATATATAGATCTGTCAAGTCAACCTGTTGTGCACCTTGAATTTACACAGTGTTGTATGTCACTTCTGTCTCAGTAAAGCTGGACAAGAAGAAAGCAATAAAAATCACCTACTGCGTGACAAATACTGTACTGGCCAGTTTGGCAAATTATGTTTGTTTTCTTTTTAATTTATCTAAAACACTTCTTTGAGATAATTCTATTTCTTCTCATTTTAGAGATGAAATATCTGATGCTCTGGAAGGTTAAGGGTTTATCAAAGGTCACACAGCAAAAGCATGGGACAGAGATATTGGAATTCTGTAGTAACATGCTCTTAACTCACAGCTTTCTTACCACACTACACAGCCTGGCTTCCTAATTCAGTGTGGTGACTGCCAGGTCATCAGCCCTCATCTGTCCTTGTCACCTCCTCTCCTTCTCAGAACTTGAATGCCCATATCCCTGCCTTGTTCACCCCTGTATCAACCCTTATACTACACCTCATGTGACAGAATTGTGATCCTGACGATCAGTCAGCCTTACTACCCAGCTTCCAGGTTCTCAATCCCCCACAACATTCTATAGATTCTCTCTTACTGAGTCCTGGGTTCCTTGGCATCAACAGCCCCCTAGCAGGGTCTCTCTCCCCTTTCCTGGACTTCCTCCCAGCAGAGGCAGACTTTACGGATCTGCTCCATCACAGACCCGTTGAGTTCTGGCATGGCAGGTCCTCAGCACCCCAGGGGGGTCCCCAGTGTTCTTGTAGCTCTTGAGAGGCAGAACCAATATGGTTAGAAGCTGGGACTTCTAAGATGATTCCTTCTACCCCTGACAGTCTGGTAATTCTGAGCAGAACATGTCATCTTTCTAAGGGTTAATTTCTCCATTTGTAAAACAGTACCTGTACCTACCTCCCCAAATAGTTATGAGGACTAATGAGATAATGCACTGAAAAACACACAGTTTAGCTCCTAGCAGATAAGTAAGATTCTATTAGTTTTGAAATAAAACTTTTTTTTTTTTCTGTCATAAAGTTTCTGAATGTCTGAAAATGCTATGATCTTTGGATGTGGAAGTTATGTTTTGAGTGTCTGGGTATATCATTAAAGTAGTCGATAGAGAATAGAATTATGAAGACATTATCACTGCCCTTCTAGGATTTGCATTCCACTGTGACTATGTGAACTTGCTAATTGGAATATTGAACCACAAAACAACCAGCCCTTGAATACTCCTGTCAGAATGACCTGTGTGTTCTTGAGCAAGTGACTGGATATCTGTTTCTCAGTGCCCTCACATGTAAAAGCAAAATGTTGAACAAGATAATCATGTAGGTATCCTTCCTGCTCAGGATTCGAGCTTTCAAGGAAGAATGGACCTTTTTTTGCCTGAATTAGCCAGTGTTCCACATAAATTTGGAGAGTTGCAACATTTATACCCAAGAAAGGCAAGAAATCCTAAAAGGCAAATCACTTTTAATAACATCGTATTTTTGCAGGATTCACTTGACATGTCAGAATGAAAATATTATGCCTTGAATAGTAACTCACAGAGCAGAGATGTTAAGTTATTTGGCCGGAATACATCTTGTAGCAAAACAGAGGGCTCCTCCAAGGGCAGGGGCCCATTTTCATGGAGGATAAGCAGATTGCTGGGGAGACACATTAAGAGAGACTTGACATCCGACATGAGGGAAACCCTGGTGGACTCTGAGGCCTTCCAGATCAGTATCTTGATCCTCTCACTGACTCTTGGAGCCCCAGGAACAAACAGAATGACTGTTAGGAGATACTTAATTTTAAAGAGAATGGGTAATAGATAATTTTTTTTTTAAAGATTTTATTTATTTGACAGAGAGAAATCACAAGTAGATGGAGAGGCAGGCAGAGAGAGAGAGAGAGGGAAGCAGGCTCCCTGCTGAGCAGAGAGCCCGATGCAGGACTCGATCCCAGGACCCTGAGATCATGACCTGAGCCAAAGGCAGCAGCTTAACCCACTGAGCCACCCAGGCGCCTTAGATAATTTTTTCTAAGTGGAACAGAAGGGTGGAGAAAGCAATATGACAGAGAAAAGTAGATGAAAGGTCTTGCTATTATTTGTATTTATTATTAATTTTTCCTCTAGAGAATTGGGCAGAGGAACTGACCCGTATTTGTTTTAACATAGGCATCATGAGGGGTAAAGCAATGGTCTGGACCGATGAGGAGGTCCTCCCTGCCTGGCCACCATGGTGGATTTCATATGCCACCTTGACTGGAACGTGGGGTGCCCAGATTAAACATTATTTCTCAGTGTGCCTGTGATTGTGTTTCCAGAAGAGATTAGCATTTGAATTGGTGGACTGAGTAAAGCAGATTATTCTTCCAGGGAGGGTGGGCACCGTCTAATAGGCTGAGGGCCAGAGAGAACAAAAGGCAGAGGATTGGGGATTTGCTCTCTGCCCAACAGCTTCAGTTGGGGCATCAGTCTTCTCTTGCCCTTGACTGGGACTTACATCACTGGCCTGCTGGTTCTCAGAACAAAAACTTGGGCTTTCCCGGGTCTCCAGCTTGCAGGGTCTTCTCAGCTTCCATAATCACATGTGACCCAATATAATAAATCATGTGTGTGTGTGTAATGGGTATATGTCATATTGGTTCTGTTTCTCCAGAGAACCCTATTACTGGTCTTGTGGCATTAACAAGTCACAGAGCTTCTGTGTCTCAGTCTTCTCAACTCTATAATGTATAGAACCAAAGGGACCTGGAGGATTGTTTTAAGTGAACACCAAACTGAGGGAAATCCTTCTGCAAGTTTTCTAATATTAATCTAATTGTATTTGATGTCATTAATTTCTTGTTGCTACCTGAAACACGAGAAGAGCATCCTCCCTCTGAAAATAAAGCTAAAATATTTCACGATGTGGACCTTTGAGTTGCTAGAATCCTTTATGTGTTCTGAAAACACAGAATGAGTGACTTAAGCTTCTTCCAGAAGGCAATCACATATTTGTGTGCTCAGCATTCATCTCTTTAACTCTTTGTTCAATTTTGAAATGGTTGCAATAAGAAATCATACAATGGATACAACAGTAAAATAGACGTACTAACCAGAATGTGATGATTAGGGAGGAGAATGCAAAGAAGGATGTCTCCCTAAGTTGATGAAGCTGAACTTCTGGTTCATTCCAGAGCTTTTCCAGGTGCCTGGAAAGTGGAGGTACGCTCAGTCCTGCAATGCTCATTTTTGGAAAGAGGGGCTAGGCCAGTCTCTTCAGGTGAATTAATATATGTTCTCGCTGTGAATTCAAAAAACAGTTTTCCATGAAAATTATATAATTTTATATTTTTTAAATTTATATATATATATATACACACACACACACACATCAAATATCAGTTTTTCAAATTGATATACATATATAATGGCATAGTGTTAAATATGCAGAATATTATTCCAGCCCCTTTCAACCCCTGACCACTAGCAAGTAGGTTTTTTTTGTTTGTTTGTTTGCTTGTTTTTTTTTTTTTTTAAGGTTTGATTTATTTATTTGTCAGCGAGATAGAAAGTACAAGCAGGGGGATCAGCAGGCAAAGGGAGAAGAAGGCTTCTCATGGAGCAAGGAGCCCAATGTGGGACCCTGGGATCAAAGCCAGAGCCAAAGGCAGACACTTAACCAAATGAGCCACCCAGGCATCCCTCAATTAGGTTTTTGATAAGTAAACACCATTCTGTTTTATTCTCAGAAACATAGCTTTTTCACTATGTTGAGAAGACATTATTTATACATGGATAGCATGGTCTCTTGTGCCATGAAAATTTTCAGTATACACTTCTTGTTACTATTAATATTCTTTATTATCATTATTTGAAAGTTCAGGGACACTGAATGATCAATTGGACAATTCCTTTCCAAAATAATTCCAGAAATGGGTTTCTGATTGTATGGCAGGCAAGGTCATCAGAAGAACATCTTGGCTGAAATACAACCAGATTTGGGTTAAAGAGAAATTAACAACACAAACATAAATGAAAATAATTTTGATATGTTTTTAATGGCTTTAGAGAATATAAAGGCGATCTCCAAGAAATAAAAATAAGTCAACAACAACAACAACAACAACAACATGCCTAAGCTGAAACTAGAGAATTAGGGGTGAACAATAAATAAGTCTGTGTAAAACAAAACAAAACAACAATACCAACACCACCACCAACAAAAAAACCTAAGCTTAGACCCTAATACAATGGAGGACCTCAACCTGAGATCTAGACTTTAGCGTAGGAAACTTGCAAGGATCCAGAAATAGTGCCATATCTGTAGGCCCCTTGGCCCCCCCAAAAAACAAATGAAACTCCCCTCTGTAGATCATGTGCTCAGTGTAAGTCACACACACACACACACACACACACACACACGAACACACACAGAGATACACGTAGATGCACACACAGACATACACAGTTATACATATGATACAAAGTAAGTACATTTGAAGTATTTAAGGAAATACAACAAAGTTAGAAAAGAACAAAAGATATTTGTGTTTTTACAAATTTGAAAGAAAAAAACTAGATAGTCCTTTTAGAAATAAAATTATTAAGTTTTGAAATCCAATGAATGGATTAAACTTTAAATAAAATTAAAATAAACTAAAAATTGGGAATCAGGAAGAAATACTAATTAGAAGAAATACCCAACAATTTAGGAGAGAAACAAGGAAAGTTGTTATAGAATACAAAAATATAGAATATAGAAAATCAAGTACAGTGTATATCAATCCAAATTAAACAAAACAAGAAATTTCACACTTAGACACATTGTTGTAAAACTGAAGAACTTCAATAAGAATACAACAGTAGCGGGAGAGAAAAAGATCAACAAGCTAACAGATTTTTAGTTGAAATAGCAGAAGCAAGAAGACAGAGTAACATTTTCCACATTTTAAAAGATTTTAACTTTCAACAAGGAATTGCATACTCTGTAAAACTATCATTAAAAGTAAGATAAATATCTTTTCTGATAGCTCAAAATGAGAAAATTATGACCAATAGGCTACTCTATAGGAATTTTTAAAAAGACATTCCTCAGACAGATAAAAATGTTTTAGAAGGAAAAAAAAATATATATATATATATATCTGAGACACCTGTCTGACTCAGTCAGAAGAGGATGGGACTCTTGATCTTGGGGTCCTGAGTTTGAGGCTCACACTGGATGTATTACTTAAATAAATTTAAAAAAATTTAGAAAAAAAAATCTAGGATTCTTACATTTCTTTTGTGGAAAAAAGATTTAAAAAATTATTAGCACCTTGTTTTAAAAATTATAAGACAAAAATTTCAAGTGTGACCACTGAAAATAAAGAAGCAATATGTGTACACTCCAAACCAATAGAGAAAAAACACAATTAAATTAACAACAAAATTCCACAATCAATTCCCCTACCTGCTCCATTTTACTCCAAAAACAAAATTCTAGAAAAGTAAATAAAGAATCAGAGAAATAGCATTATTATTAAAGGTGTTAAATGAGAGATGCAATCCAAAATGCTAGGAAGAAGTTTAGTGATATGAATAATCACAATAAATATAAATGGACTTAATGTCATTAATTAAAAGTTATTAAATGTATGACCAGGTTAAAAAAAGTAAGATATATGGTGTTTACAAATTATACTTAGCTCATGACAACATGGAAAGGCAACAAAAGAAAGGTAGGAAAACATAAAGCAAATTCTAACCATATTGAAATTAGACAAGTAGAATTTAAGACAAAAATATTATTATGTATAGAGACTGTCCATACAATGACAATAACTGTCAGTTCATCTGGAAGCTATAACTATTCTCAACATGATGTCAATATTTAGCATATTTTCAAAATATTACAACAAAATGATAGAAATACAAGGAAGAACTGACAAGTTCATCTTTACAGCAAGATATTTCAAAATTATTTTGGCAAATTCAGTCACATACACAATCACTTGGCAAATATTTATCAAACACTGACGTCCTACATGCTAGGATTAAACTGAAGACGATGACATGAAATTAAAACCTTGTCAAAGGTAGGAAGCCCTGGGAAAGAGTAGGACATGTGGGTCAGCATGCAGTCCTCCAAGGCTAGCCAGGCTATAAGGAGGTAGCAGAGTTATGGCCAAAGAGCTTTCATAAATCTTGGACAGGCTTTTGACAAGAATGGAGAAGCAAGACAGTCTGATGGTGCCTTCACTGAATTCCCAGAAAGTGTACAGATTCTCAACTCAAGAAAGAGCATTTAGTTTTAAAAACCCATTCAGCAGCTTTTTGTTGAGAAATAGAAGGGTCCTAAGAGGAATGCTGTTGTGAATGGAGGGTGTTTATAACCTTCATAGAGGGGGTATTGTCTGAGCATTCTAGCACCCACCTTTAAATTTATAGACCATGACTCATCAGCAACAAAGCCATAATTTTAAGACTACGGATAAAGTGTTCATGCATGGATGGCACAGCTTCTAAAAGAGAATTTGATTTTGAGACTGATGGCTTGAGTTCAAGTCCTGACTCTATTCTTTAGAAACTCTGCAAAAAATCTTGCCTTAACCAAGTAGATAAACCACAGGTTATGATCCTTATCTATGTCCCCAGGTTGCTTACCTATGTCCCACACATCAAATGGGATAATGCACGTACAATCACATCAGAAATTCCAAAAGCAAGATGCAAGTGGAAAATTTGTCATCCTCAAGAGTATGGAAGATATGCACACAGATGATCCTGACTCATTTGTGAAATATATTTTAAGGAAAGAGTGATAATAAGGTTGACAGATAAAAATCTCCTCAGAGGAAAGACTGCTTTGAATATCATCAGCATAGTTCAGGTTTGATTTGTGAAGAAGTACGAAGCCTTTCTGGAGGTATTTGGGCAGAGAGTGGGATGTTGAAATTTCCATGGCACCAATAATGAATTAAAGTAAATATTTAATAATTTGTCAACTCAGGATAGACTCTTCTTCTCAGATATGCTCCTTCAAACTACAGCTTTCTATGGAAGTTCCCTAAATAGTGGATTGTAATACAAAGTGGTCCCGTGATAGACACCAGGCCAATCAGAATTCTTCCCTGGAATTTTATTCTAACCTGGTAAAAGAACAAACAACCCTCTCTCACCTTTGTGCTATGTGTTTTATGATACTCCGACCTGAAACTCTCTACCAGGCATCTTCCCAGCTGTTTCTCCCACCTCATTCCCTTCATTCTTCACAACACATGTGTGATGTAGAGCTGTTGTTGTTAACTTAAAGGTGAGGAGTTGGTGAATAGCCAAGGTGATCCAGCTAATAAGTAGCAACATCCTTCCCCTGGCCCACTCCTCTATGTGTTGCTTGCACCTGTGTTTGCCCTTGTCTTGTGCCCAGAGTAGATTGTAGCTGCAGTCAACACACTGTTTCTTTTTCTTTTTTTTTAAATTTTGTTTATTTATTTGACAGACAGAGATCACAAGTAGGCAGAGAGGCAGGCAGAGAGAGAGGTGGGGAAGCAGGCTCCCCACTGAGCAGAGAGCCCGATGCAGGCCTCATTCCAGGACCCCGGGATCCTGACCTGAGCCAAAGGCAGAGTCTTTAACCCACTGGAACCACCCAGGTGCTCCAGCACACTGTTTCAGAAAGGATCCTAACTCAAGTGATTTCCCCTTTATGTTGCAAATGGGGAGCATGTGTGTCACAGTATCTTAAACACCATTAATGGGGGGAAAACACACACACACACAAAGCTTGGAAGGTTCTGAAGTCATTCTCCCATTCTGACAATGACAGGTGCTTTGAAATCCTATGTTTTACTTCGGCAATTAGGTATCAAGGAGAAAGGCTTTCCGTGTTCCCTTGGAATTCATGCTGATCAAAAATTGGATTTAATTTGCAAGACAAGGTCCTGTCAAGCAGATAGGCAAAAACAAAGGACTAATAGTGACACGGAATAATGCAAATGCTTTTAAAGCCCGTTTTTCAATATGGCTTTCAGACCAGCCATGCTCCTCCAGCCACTGATATAAAATGCATTTCCACCCCTGATCTGTCATTTTGCACTTTGGCACCTGAAGACTCAAATGCAAGTAGATGTGGACCTTTCTCTATAGCTGCATTTTAAGGCCCAGAATTTTCAGTTTGATTAGCACATTGATAAGACATATATTTTCCTTAAAACAAGGATGCCTGTGGGATTTGGGGGGAAAAATCCCCAAAATGAGGCCACACTGGAAATATTAAATACAGATACAGTAGTAAAACATTCAGCTAAAATAGCAATAAAATGGACCTCCGATGGGCCTCTTGAGGAATTAAAAAGAGCAGCTTCATTCCGCGGGTGTGTTCAGACAGAAATAAATCAAGTCCACACTGCCGAGTAGAAATAGGACCCTGGTATATCTTTATTTAAGATATGTAGGATGCCAAGTCAGAGAGTGTGGAGGAGAAATACATATTGTTTTTGAAACTGAAACATGAATATGGTTGTAATTTTAATGTTTCTTGCTGGAAAAAGGTCATCTTTGGCGAGGTCGGGGTTTTCTTAAGGTCATTTCACATAGAGATATCTGCCTTCCTCTGACATTTCATCTAGCCGAGATCCAGCTCCTCTGACACACGAAATGGGTTCTTAGCACACCCCATGGCTATTTCTATCAACATCAGTGATTCTTACACAGAGTGGAATAGGCACTGATTGGAGACAAAGATCCACAGTCCCGGTGAGCCTGGAGGTAGAGTTGAAAGAACAAAGTAAAAGTTTTTATTTTTATTTAAAGGGGTAGTAGTCATATTTCTTAAATGAAAGTAGGGCTCCAAGTCCCTAGGGGGAATAGGATCAGAAATGCATATAGAATCATCCCTCCCCCACAACAGCCGGACATGAAGATACATATAATTCATTTCAGGATACTCATGTTCTACCTCTTGTTTCAGAAATGGCAGCTCAGACTAACAATGGTTTTGTTTGTTTTGTTTTTAGGTAAATCAACGGAGACTATTTTCTGGTAAAAGAAATGATGAGCCTTTGACCACAGCAACCTCATCTACACCCCAGATCCTGGATGCTGGGCTGCAGACGCAGACTGTAACATCCCGCCCTGCGTGGGACATCCAAGCACTTTGTGAAGTAGTCTGAGCCTCAAGGAATTGTTACCATTACCTTTCATAACGATGATTGTGATGTTGATCACAGTATAGCTAGCTTTCCTGAATCAGTTGGTCCATATGGAGCTTAATCGAAAGGAAAAAAAAAAAAAAGACAAGGGAAAAAAAAATTACTTTAAAAAGTGAATACAAAACAGGACTGGGTTGCTAGGGGCTTCATTTTATGTGTGCATACATTTACATATAGGAAGGCACATACTGTACACACGTGTGTCCATATTTATGTGTGTGTGTGTGTGTGTGTGTGTAGAAAGATAGATAGATCCAAAATAAAGCTGAGTCTTTTTCCTACATTCTTTCAATATTGTGCTTTTCAACTTGGTAAATGGTTGAATCAGAGTAGGAAAAAAAAAGTCCCTGTTTCCTTGCATCTCTCAGTTCAGTATACTTTGTTGTCTGAACGTTTCGCTACACGAATCACCCAGACCATGATACTGGGACTTAGAAGTTTGGGTTGCTCCTGTGTGATGAACAGCAGTCTCAGGAAAATCACCTTAGCAAGAAGCAGGAAAAATGACGGCGCATGGGTTCGGGAAGGTGGCTTACCTTGTGAGATGCCCACCCCCAGCCATCCTCACCGGCCCCCACCTTGGATATGGGGTCTGTGTGTTCATGCTGCCGACTGCTCTGCCCAGTATTTCAGCAGGAAGCGAAGGTGCATGGCAGCCATCCAGGTCGTGGGGGACCCAGGTGTTCCCCTTCTGGAAAGTATTCAAGTGCCTCCAGGGCTCAAAGGAGCTGAATATCCAGGTGTAGTTGTAACTTCTGCTTCTTGTTGCTCCCAGCCTGTGCCCTCCTGCCTACACCTGAGAGGTCCTGGGCAAACATTGCAATCATACATTCATGTTCTGCCGTGTGCAGAGGACAGAGGTTGCCAGAGGAGGCTGTAAAGTGTTTGTTCATTCATTTAGGATGATCAAGAAAACAGGGAAAGAGAGTTCTTTCCATGTATCTCTTCCTTTTGGAGGACGTCCCAACACAGTTCTCTGAAGACAGGTCTTTCCTGCCTCATCTGCCAGAATGTTCTTCCTTTCACAGAGAGGGAGCAAAATGTGGTCAAAGAGCTCTGTATGTATAGTTGGAGAGACCATGCCCCAGTTCTCTCTCCTCTCATTTCATTTCTTCACTTACTCTGAGGTCTTGCTTTTGGGGAGTTTGTTAAGTAATAAGGGGGCAGTCATCAATCAGCAACTTGAAGTTAAATGAGGATGGAGTTAAGTGTGACAGAGAAGTATATAAGGGGAAGCAGGAATAGAGAGGGAATCAGTTCAAGCTTGCAGTCTTAGAGAGAAGCAGAGAAGGAGCTAGAATCTGTAGGATGGATAGGACTAATCAGTTTGTGGGAAGGAAAGGGCAGAGGGTGGCACAAGTCTGAAGTGGTGCTTTTGAGAAATGGCAGAAAGAGTGCAGCACTTTTCACACATGGTCCCTGAATTATCTGACATGTTTTTCATTAAAGGGTGAGGTCTGTGTTCTGTGAAATGGGTAGATGTTTGTGGCCTCCTGGGTGAACAGAATGTGCTTGATAGGATACCCTGTGACTTCTGAGGCTAGACTGTGCAAGACCATGATTTCTGGAAGGCTGTTAGGGAATGTTAGCTCTGGAGGATTCTGCTTACTCCTTTTCAGATACCAGTCATGGATCCCAAGCAGTTGTCATGGGCTGGTGCTGGGGTTGATGGCCTCAGCTGAACCTGTTCTCAGATACCCTGGCCCAAGCCATATGTTGGTAAGGAAGGTGTTACCTCGAGACGTGGATGCTGCAGTTCTAACTCTTCTTGGCCCTAGTCCCTACTCTCAGATATGCCCACTGGTCTCTTTCTGGATTCTCCATGCATAGAATTCCTGATCTATGAAAATGCTGGCTGTTGACTCTTCTAAATGTGGACTTAATTTGTTTTATAGCAATAGACAACAAGAACAAGTAGTTTGTGCAGAACACAGCTGGTGGGGCCAGCCATGACATGAAATGAGGTGGGGAGACACCTACTCTAGACCATGCCCGACCCTGAAGCTTATTAAAGACAGTGATCACTGAGAATGGGTGATATATTGGGAGGTTTTAATGTGGGAGAAACAAAACCAGGTTTGTGTATTGAAAATCTAAGGTCTTCAGTGATGGTTTGAAAGGGGCCCAGTCTGGGTTTGGAATCAGAGGTCACTGTAGTGTCTGGGTAGGAAATGATGAACTCTTGATCTAACATGGTGGTGATGGATATTGATAGAAGTGAACAGAGCAGATGGATCTTTATAGGATAAAATTATATTGTGTTTGCTATGGTTTGATTATGAGGATGTGGCTCTGGTAGGAGTCCCATTGATTCTAAAGTGGCCATGCTGTGTTATTGATGTCTGATGCCATTTATTAAGACAGGGAAGATCAAGAAATGGGTAGAAGACATGTACAGATACTTCTCTAAAGAAGACATACAAATGGCCAACAGAAACATGAAAAAAGGCTCCACATCACTTGCCATCAGGAAAATACAAATAAAAATCACAATGAGATACCATCTTACACCAGTTAGAATGCCTAAAATTAACAAGACAGGGAACAACAAATGCTGGCAAGGGTGTGGAAAAAGGATAACACTCTTACACTTTTAGTGAGAATGCAAGCTGGTTCTGCCACTCTGGAAAATGATATGGAGTTTCCTCATGAAGTTAAAAATAGAACTATCCCAAGACCCAGCAATTGCACTAGTGGGTATTTATCCCAAAGATATAGATGTAGTGAAAAGAAGGAATACCTGTACCCCAATGTTCATAGCAGCAATGTCCATAATAGCCAAACTGTGGAAGGAGCTGAGATATCCTCCAACAGATGAATGGATAAAGAAGATATGGTTTATGTATACAAAGGAATATTACTCAGTCACCAGAAAAGATGAATACCTACCATTTACATCAAACGAGTGAAACTGATGGTCTTCTGCTAAGTGAAATAAGTCAATCAGAGAAAGACAATTATCATATTATTTCACTCATATATGGAATATAAGAAATAGCATAGAAGATCATAGGAGAAGGAAGGGAAAACTGACTAGGAAGAAATCAGAGAAGGAACCAAACCGTGAGAGACTCTGGACTCCAGGAACCAAACTGAGGGTTACAGAGGGGAGGAGAGTAGGGGGTGAGGTACCTGGGTGATGGACATTAAGGAGAGCATATGTGTGGTGAGCACACAACTACTGAATCATTGAACACTACACCAAAAACCAGTGGCATACACTATGTTAACTAATAGAATTTGAATTAAAAAAAAAAAAAAAAGACAGGGAAGATCAAGAATTTGGAGAACAGTGTGGCGATTCCTCAAGAAATTAAAAATAGAACTTACCTATGACCCTGCAATTGCACTCTTGGGTATTTACCCCAAAGATACAGATGTAGTGAAAAGAAGGGCCATCTGTACCCCAGTGTTTATAGCGGCAATGGCCACGGTCACCAAACTGTGGAAAGAACCAAGATGCCCTTCAATAGACGAATGGATAAGGAAGATGTGGTCCATATACACTATGGAGTATTATGCCTCCATCAGAAAGGATGAATACCCAACTTTTGTAGCAACATGGACGGAACTGGAAGAGATTATGCTGAGTGAAATCAGTCAAGCAGAGAGAGTCAATTATCATATGGTTTCACTTATTTGTGGAGCATAACAAAAAGCATGGAGGACATGGGGAGTTAGAGAGTAGAAGGGAGTTGAGGGAAATTGGAAGGGGAGGTGAACCATGAGAGACTATGGACTCTGAAAAACAATCTGGGGGGTTTGAATTGGCAGATAGGTGGGAGGTTGGGGTACCAGGTGGTGGGTATCGGAGAGGGCATGGATTGCATGGAGCACTGGGTGTGGTGAAAAAATAATGAATACTGTTATGCCGAAAATAAATAAAAAATAAATTTAAAAAAATTTGGTCTTGGACATTTTGAGTTTAATATAATTTTCAGCATTCAACATGGAAGTGATGAGTAGGAGCAACTCAGAGTGAGAAGCTTTGTTCTATTCATCAGTTTGGGAGGCCTTACCCTAACAATGATTGCTGTAACCACAGATTCTGTTGTTCTGATCTTGAGAAGATGTGTAGAATAAAAATACGGGGTCTAGGATGAATGAACTCCTACATTCAAAGGTAGTAGTGCCTGGGAAAAAGGAACCCAGAGACAGAGGGGAAAAAACTGGAAGTCCTTTTGTCCTGGAAGTGTAGGAAAGACTCTGTAGAGGACTGAATGCCTTATAACCTAAGAAAAAAACACATCTAGAGACCAGATGTGGTTAGAGGACAGACAGATGGTATGGAAGTGAGGGTCCAGAGTACAGAGGAAAGAGGCTCTTTTCATAAGGTGTCAACAAAAAGGAGAAGTTAGATAAGGTGCTAATTAGGGGAAGGTTGAGAGCAATAATATGTTTTTTTTTTTTCTGAAAATGGGAAGATCATGAATAAATGAACAAGTATCGATGGGATGGATCTAGTGAAATGTCCAGAAAGAGAGAAAAGGAATGATTGAGATTTTAAGATTCCTGAAACAGGGAAGGTTGTCTCAGGACGAGGGGATGGAGATAACCTCAAATGAAAGTGACGTTACCAGAAGAGAAGGACAGGATGCGAGTATGTTGAAGATTTAGTATCTAGAGACAGATGAGGGAGTTCTTATCCCACTCTTTCCATTTAATCTCATAATGTGGAGTTTTTGTCCTCTTCTATGTGTTGTGGAGGTGTTTACAGAGATGTGAGAGAAGTAGTAAGGGTTTGAAATATTTTTTTTGTGGAAACAGGATCTTGATGGGCCAAGAAAACATAGGAGAAGTTTGTGGTAGTGGTGATCCTGCTCTGGAAGGTGAACATAAATGCATTCTGCCTTGCTAGGTGATCTCTGGCAGCAAGTGCTTCTTGAGTGAAGACAAATGAATTACTGAGTTCATCTGGGATTCATTTTTTACTCAGATAGATGTGAAAAACAGAGATTTAGGGATTTTGGGGTATTGACAAAAATATTCCTGAAATAATTTCAGCTGAGCAAAGAAGAAAGTGAAGGTATGAGAAGGTTGAGGCATTTGAAGAAATCCCCAGAGATTAATTGACTAGAGATTTTTAGCACCTTTTTGATCCTGGGAGATGTTTCTCAAAGACACCAACATTTACTGAGAATCTAGAATCTATGCAGCCCTATACACATTTCAGAGGTGTGAAATGGTACTACATAAGGGTTATGGTTTTAGGCTTGGGCATCACAATGTTGAGGGCTGGACCTTAGATCCTCTGCCTAATGCACTTGTGATCTTAAGCACATCACTGTGCCTCATAGGGAGGCTACCTGTCCACCTGCAAGATGGAGAATGCAGTCATTACAGACCCTATCTTACAAGCTTGCTATAAATCAGCCAATATGCACAAAACACTTCAACAGCTCAGGCTTATGTGAACGATGTGTATTAGAGAGCATTGTCCCAAATGTTCAACAAATAGCTTGAAGCAACTATTATTACCTCCAATTCATACTTAAGGAAATGGATGCTCTGACAAGCTAAGTAGTTTGCCTAAGACATCAGATAACTAAGATCTAAGACCAGTGTAAGCATAATAATACTTAAGGCCTATTTATTGTTCATGTTGTTTAATATTTATTGCCTTATCTAGTGACTAGGACAGCTGAAATATAAACAAAGACTGGGGGTGCCTGGGTAGTCAGTCAGTTAAGCATTTGCCTTTAGCTCAGGTCATCACCCCAGGGTTCTGGGATCGAGCCTCACATTGGGCCCCTGCTCAGGAGGGAGTCTGTTTCTCCCTCCCCCTGCTCATGAGTGCACACATACACACACACACACTCTCTCTCTCTCTCTCTCTCTCTTTCCCAGTCTTTCTCTCTGTCACTATCTCTCTCCATTTCAAATAAATAAATAAAATCCTTAAGAAAGAAAGAAAGAAAGAAAGGGAGAGAGAGACCTGGTTTGACTTCTAAGTCGGTGTACCTGTCATTATTCCAAGAATCCTCTGGAAAGTTCCTTAGACTGTTTCTTCACCTGGACTGGGTAAGTTATTATGCTTGCTATAGCTACCACATAGGTGTGTTACAAATATGAAATGGAATATGAGAAAATGATAGGTCAACTGTAGAGCAGTTTCTCTTCTCTGACTTTCTCCTTACCCGCCTTATTGCTTCTCGATGTCCAAGGGTGCACTTGACCACAGAGTATTTATCAGGCCATGGATTCATCTGTTTTACTCCAGGAGGGAACAAAACCGCGGGATTCCAACAAAACAGATTCCACCTGTTGACAATGTTCTTGGTCCCTTAAAATAAGTCCTTGAACAAGATAGTGGATCTTCTACCTCACTCTCATCAAGATAAAGCCAACTGAGGAGACAGAAACATAAAATAATAGGTGGGTCTCTTTATTGTGACCACCTGGACTGGACCCATTCTTTGCCATAAGGCCACGGCAGCGTCCTTGCTCCTATGGACTCAGAAATCAGTGTCATCTGGTTTACAAATAAGGCAGAAAAAAGGAACAATGAGGGTGAGCATAAAAAGCCCAAGTCTCCTTCAAAAAATGGGTTTATCATTCCTCCCTCTTCAACACAATGCCATACTTGCTGTCGAATGGCAGAACTACTTATCTATCATATCACGTCTCCTCTCCGTAATGCCTTCCCAGCAGCCATCAGCAGATCTGAGGCCTTGCTATTTGGGGCAGGGCGCTTCCCTAGTTTCTTGTCACCCCTCATGACCCCATGCCTGGCATGGAGCTAACTTGTCTGGGAAATGCATTACTGGGTGCATGATTCAACCTGTTTCCAGGGAGTCCCAGGCACTCACAAAAAGGTACCCAACCTTTTAGCATGCCATTTTCCATTGAAGGAAGGCCATAAATAATACCTAGAAAGGAAAACAAGAAGGTGCAGCATGGGCACACCATTTAAAAATATAACGAAGAAGTAAATATGTAAATGAGATCTTAGTGGTGGGTCTGAGGAGGGGATTTGGAAATTAACATGACCTGAGTTAAGGACTATACACCATTTGACTCATTAAACTATGTTCATGGATTGCTCTAATAAGCATTAACAATGAAAAGTAACATTTTTGGACTCCTTTGATTCTATCTGCACGGAAGGAAGGAAGGAAGATAGTCATGACTTTTACTGTTATCCTTTAAGAAAAGCTGAAAAGCAATTTTTTTTCATTCATACTTCAGTGTAGTCTGTTTTAATCAGCTATTGCTTATCTTGTTTTTTTTTTAATTTCACCAGAAATACATTATAATTGAAAAGATAATAAGTAGGAGAGAGATGATAACCTAACATATATAGTAGAAGAATATTTACAAAACCATTAGATAACTAAGGCCACAAATTATTCTAACCATAATAACCATTAAGAGTTTGCACATTATTTAAAGCTGTGTAATGCTTATTATTCTCAGATTGCAGGGATCAGAAGTTACTGACTTCACTTGAGTTGTAAGTTGGGTGGCATGCACCAATCAGCATGTCTATACGAATTCATAGTCACAAAGTGGTAGAGTCCAATCCAGAAAATGGTCCTTTCTCTTCCTCACTCCTTTTATTATGTTCTTTCCAGGTGCTAAGTCAGGTTATGCCACAGTAACAAATAGTCCCTGCCATTCAATGACTTAAGGCAGAAAAGAGGTCACCCTGTGTGCCTGGGACTCCTTCAGGGTAGAGTGGTTCTCCCTATTAATCTAGTCAGGCTGAGTGGCCATCACATGGAGTTCTCCAGGCTCCACCACATAAGGGAAGGGACCATCTCTCCAGACAATCATATATGCTAGCCTGGAAGTAGTGCCTGAAACCTCTGCCTAAACTCACTGGTCAAGAGAAATTATGGGTCTTCCATTATATCATGGGTCCATTTGAATATTTAAAAATTACAGTATTTTTAGTGACCAACAGGGAAAGAATGCACTATTTGGAGAAAAGTTCTAATGAGGATCCTGCCTCCATGCTTACAAGTGACCCAAATGACTCTGCCTTAATAGCGAGGTTGTTTCATCACGGTTAGCTGAGGCAAACTTTTTTCTAAAGCTCTTCTCATAGTCTGTCCTTTCTTCCTCCTCAAATAGTGACAACTCCAGGGCAGCAGTAGAATAGGAGCTGGGGAAGGTGAGGAGAAGTAAGGCAGTTTCAGGATGTCTGACAACATCATCATCCCAGGTCTATTTAATCCCTTCTTCCGCTTCTTCCAGTGACCAGACCCAACTCTACAACTTCCAGAGCAACAATCCTCATGGAAAATAATGACAATAATGATGATAAGCTTAAAGTAGGGTTTATTTGTTTTCCTTCCAACAGAATAGCTGGGGAGATGGAAAAACTTCTTTCACGTGAACAAAAGAAATGAGAGAAAACAAGGTGTGGACGGTCAGGTCAGGAATGAAGGAGGGTGAAGACAGACACTCAAGACACAGTCATTTCTCCTTTGATGGAAAATGAGGCTCCCAGGGAGAATAGGGGTAGTTACACCGCTTCCTCCTGGTGGGAATGAGAGAGAGAGAGATAAAAATGTAGATCCATCAGTAGAAGCAGCAACTGGAATGCTATAATGAAGAAAAGGTGATTGCCTGAGAAAAATAATGCTCTCCTTATGTATTTATTTATTTCCTACTAAAATAGTGTGGATTTTGATCATCTAGAAAAGCTCAGAGGAGGCAAAACCACATGTAAAATCAGCCTGCTCTTGGAAACTTGCTGAACGGATCTGTAAGTCTCAGGAAACAAAACCATAAAATCTTGTCATGTTGAGAAGAGAGGTGTACGTCAGGGCATACTATGGTGCTTCTGTCTCTCCTTCCTTGAAGTCTCTGATTAGTGACTGCTTTTGAAGCGTAAAGGAGATAGTGCACACATTTTTTTGGCCACCCAAAATCAAAACATAAGACCCCTTCTTTGGTCTCCTAAAATAACTTGGTATGAATCCTACATTCAAGGAAAAGTCCTACCCTATGCTGGCTTTGTTCAAGATAAGTGGTGATGCAACATGGGGGCTTAAGTGGGTAGGAGAAGAATCAATGAAACAAGATGGGATTGGGAGGGAGACAAACCATAAGTGACTCTTAATCTTACAAAACAAACTGAGGGTTGCTGGGGGGAGGGGGTTTGGAGAAGGGGGATGGGGTTATGGACATTGGGGAGGGTATGTGCTTTGGTGAGTGCTGATTCACAGACCTGTACCCCTGAGGATAAAAATACATGTTTATAAAAAATAAAAAATTAAAAAATAAATAAATAAAATAAAAACTAAAATTAAAAAAAAAAAGATAAGCTGTTATCAGTAAATTGAAATTCAAATGTGATGGAAAAATATACCCAAGTTCCTAGAGGAATAGATTCCTCTGCATCCCCATCCTAATTTCCTGGAGCTGCTCTAACAAATGACCACAAACTGGGCAGCTTAAAGCAAGAAAAATTCATTCTCTAATGGTTTTTAGGACCATGCGTCTACACTCATTCTGAAAGCTCTAGGGAAGAACGCTTCTTTGTTTCTTCCACATTCTGGTATTGCATGCAGTCCTTGGCTTGGGGGAACATCACTCCAATCTTTTGTTCTTTCTCTCTCTCTGTGTCTGTCTCAAATCTCCCTCTGCCTTTCTGTCCTTGTCTTATAAGGACACCTAACATTTGATTAAACACCCACCCTAAGTTCAGGATGATCCCATATGTGGAATTTAAGAAACACAATAGACAAGGAAAAAAGAGAGAGAAAGAGAGAGAGAGAAACACAAAACCAGTCTCTTAACTATGGAGAACAAACTGATGGTTGCCAGAGGTGGGAGGGTGATGGGTGAAATTGGTGACGAGGATTAAGGAGAGCATTTGATGTGCTGAGCACTTAGTAATTCATTAAATTGTGGAATCATTATATTGTATGGATGAAACTTAGAAAAAAAAAAAAAAAGGAA
>NC_081569.1:138604909-138701766 GCF_022355385.1 Mustela nigripes
GCACAAGTCAACTCACTGTAGTGCCCTCTACAGTACACAGTTGGAAACCATGAGGCAGCAAAAAATGTCTCATCTGGGGGGCAGATAGGGCATAGAGCAAAGGAGGATTCCTATGAGGTCTTTCCCTTGTATCTGCTTAGGGTGACTCATATCTGTGAAATCTTCTCAATACATTTCTGGACCTTGGGAGAAAATCATTCCTCTTCAGTCAGACCCTCAACTCCATTTCGTTCTATTTATTCATTAAACAGGACCTTTCCTGAGCACCTATCAGGTACCCAGCCCTGAACTCGGCTCTGTGTTGACTAGGCGATTTATGGTGACTTTTAGGGCCATGCATGGGATTGGGTATGGGTCCCTTTCTCCCTGACTCTAAGCCCTCCTTCGGAGAGATTGTCTTTTCAGCTTTCTTGGGAAGACTGAGTTTAAGCAGTACATGACTCTACCTCCCCGGTCTCAGCTGCTTGAGTCAAGAATAGACATCTGGCCCAAGAAGAACCAGCCAATCAGACGCTCTTTTCTGGAGACAGGGAGGTTGAGACACAACAACTTTGGGGGAGGGAAGCCACTGTTTAACAGTCTTATTAGTTCATGTGCCCTGAGAGGGCTTGCAGACAGAACAAAATAGCTGCATGAAGAGATGAGATGTTGTGCACCTCCAAGGACAGAAAAATCTTTTAATTCTTAGGATGCTACACCATATTTCTGGTAACAGGATTCCCTGAGATTCCTCATGCTTCTGTCCTCTGCAGCCACCTGATTTCTGGCTATGGCAGCTGGGAGGGGAGGGGAGACAGACCCCGACACGAACACACTTCATGATTCCGTAAGTGGTTCAATAAAGGTATGAACAAGGCGTTACCGGGGTCAGGAGGAGTGTGGCTAGCTGGCTTTGTAAGCAAAGGAAGTGTCACCAACTAGGTGAAATTCACTTGGAAAAATAAGCAAGAGTTTTTCTGGTTGAATTTGATTAATGAATTTGTGAATGAAGTCGTCCTCCTCCCTGGATACACATTAGAATCACTTGGCAATGTCCGGGCCCACCTCAGACCATGCATTTGTAAGTTCTGCGTGTGTCTGTTTAAAACAAACACAAAACAAACAAACAAAACAAACAACACAAACAAAAATAGGTCATTATCCTGATGCACCAAGAAGACCATAATCAGTGGCTTAATGAGTTACATGATAAAACGGCACCTTTCTAGTGTAGTACACCCTCAGTTCTCTTTGGACTGAGCCACAGTGTTATCACCCTGAAGCCAGCCCTCGTGCTACCCAAACATTCATAGGCACCCAAGTGTGCCACTTTGCATGAGACATGCAGCAGGTGCTAAGGAAATGAATTTAGAGTCGATGAATCACAGAGTGACACAGATATCCTGATATCCATGGGACCGCATCAGTGTTAACATCTTCAATGATGATATCACAGACTTCCAAAAAAATAATCCTTGAATTTCTGTTTGCATCCTCATTTCTTCTACCACCGCCCTGGTGTAAGCCTCTCACATGACATTTTTCTTATGGGTCTCCTCACATCTAGTAAGACATTTCATCATCCTCATCACTCATCATACATCCACATCCCACACCCTTATGCACAGATACACATACAGTTCACTGTCTTATCCCCCATCTACCCATTCACCCATCTATCAGTCCATGCACCCGTCCATCCATGTAAATATCCATTCATCTATACATGGGTGGATGTAGACACACCCATCTATTAGTCAGTCTGTCCACCATCCACCTGTCCATCTACTTACCCATGTAAGTATCGATCTATCCATACCTATGTATATGCAGTCATCTATTAGTCTATCCATCCAGCCAGCCATTTGTCCAGCCAGCCAGCCAGCTATGCGAGTGTCTATACATCCATCCATACATATATCCACTCATCTCTCAGTACCTCCATCCACACATTCACCCATGCACCTTTCACATTATAAGGTGGTGGTTTAGTTTAGGGTTAGGAGTGAGTAAGGTGAGGTAAGATTTATAGTTAGAGGTTGAAATGGTGAGGTGAGAACTAAGGTTGGGCGGGTTTGGTTGAGATTAGGTTTAGGTTTATGGGAAAAATGGTTGAAGTTAACTTTAGGGTTAAAGACGGTAAGTATGGTTAGGTTTAGGGATAAGGATGGTGGAGGGATGGTCCAGGTTAGGGTTTGGATAGGGAGGGCGAGGTTTAGGAATGACTCAGGAGTCCTCTGTGAGAGCTGATATATGAGTGGACTCAGGAATGGCCAGTGCAGGTGTGTCACCTGCAAGTAGGTTCAGAACTCCTCCCAGCATTGGAAACGTGCTGGAGGGGGTGAAGCAGAGTGATCCACAGGATCAGAAATTCCCAGAGGAACCCTGCAGGGCAAGGGTGTTAGGCAGTGAAGATATATAGGGTGCTGAGGGTCAGGAAGGAGGCCCTTGGAACCTGCCAGAAAATGTCCAGTTTACCCAGGAGATTATGGAGAGTGCAGGAGGACTTTAGGCAGGGGTAGTGTCAAACACAGACTTCCAACCATAAATGATTTACTTCCTTACAGGGCACCTGGGTGTTTCAGCGGGTTCAGCCTCTGCCTTCAAATTCGGTCATGATCCCAGGGACAGGGAGGGAGACCTTGTTGGGTCCCGCTCAGTGGGCAGCCTGCTTCTCCCTCTGTCCTTCCCCACTGTGCTCTCTCTCTTGCTCTCTTTCTGTCAAATAAATAAATAAAATTTTAAAAAATTCATTTTCTTTTTTAACTTCCATGTTCTGTCCGTTGGTCCTCAGCTGCTTCTGACTAGATTTGCCAGAACAAAATTAGAGAATATCATAACTGTTCTCCCAGGACATGAAAGACCCTGAAAGGATGAGAAGTCATTGCAGAAAAGCTCAGTCCATGATCATCCCTCTTGTTGAACCTCTGCTCCCTGTGTTTCCCACCACAATTCAGGAGGATTGTAGCGAGACTTCCCGCTACACAGCGAACACCTGGGTGTTCCTCTTTTACTCTTTTCTCCTTCCCTTTCTCTCGTCATGTGCACACCCTCTGTCTCTCAAATGAATAAATAAATCTTTAAAAAAACAAGGTGGATGATCGATAGGTGTTTGATAGATAGATAAAATCTTGAAGTAGATAAAGTTTTCCGAAGAAAATATGAGAACTAGAAGCCAGGAAAAAAAAAAAAAATCCAAGTCTTTTATTTGTCAAAGGATGCTGTAGGAAAAGTTAAGAGACAACAAACTGAAAGAGTGTATTTGATTCTTACACACCAAATATCAATTATTTTATTATTTTTATTAGTTTTAGGGGTAGAATCCCTAGATTCTGGGTGCATACAACACCCAGTGCTCATTACACCCTGTGCCCTCCTTAATGACCATCACCCTGTTACCCCCTCCCCCTCCCCCTTCCCTCCAGCAACCCTCTGATTGTTCTCCAGAGTTCAGTGTCTCTTATGGTTTGTTTCCTCTCAATTTTCATGTTATTTTATTTTATGGCAGCAATGTCCACAATAGCCAAATTATAGGATGAGCCCAGATGCCCCTCTATGGATAAATGGATAAAGAAGATGAGATAGACACACACAACGGAATATTACTCAGCCATCAAAAAAATGAAATCTTACTATTTGCAATGAAGTGGATAGAACTTGAGGATATTATGCTAAGTAAAATAAGTCAATCAGAGAAAGACTATTGTCATGCGATTTCATTCATATGTGGTATTTAAGAAACAAAACGGGATCATAGGGGAAGAGAAAGAAAAATAAAAGAAGACGAAATCAAAGAGAGAGACAAACTATAAGAGAATCTCAATCATGGGAAACAAACTGAGGGTTGCTGTAGGGGAGAGGGGTGGGGGGTGAGACAACAGGGTGACGGGCATTAAAGAGAGCACGTGATGGAATGAACATTGGGTGTCATAGCAACTGATGAATCATTGACTACCTGTGAAACTAATAATACACTCTACGTTAAGTACTTGGATTTAAATAAGACAAAATTTGAAAAAAAAAAATAGGCAATAGCATCAAACTGAGGACAGCCTGCATTCTCACTGACTAAGATCATTTTAAAAATTGGTTCAGTTTTTGGGGGGGTACAATTTGATAGTTAACTTTCAAAGCATCTTAAATGCATGTATTGTCCAATGATACGCACCCTCCCAGGATTTTTTTATTGTACCACTACATGTAAGAGTCATAGCAAAATTAATCCCGAAGTCCATCAATACATGAGAAAAAGAATTCTAAAATCCCAAACTTTGGAACACCAAAGAGCCATTGAAAATAAATTACGGCAGCTATATGAACTGATCTGGAATTATCTCACTGCTAGGTGAAAATAATAAGCCACAGAAATAGATGAATATTCTTATTCATATAAACACACAAATAAAAAATTATGTGCCTGTTTTTGTCTCTCGATGCATAGAAGACAGAGCACTGGGAGGGAGCAGAGCTGTTTGAGGGTGCTATATCTGCTTTGGGGTGAAGGGGAGCTCTTATAAATTGCTCAGTATTATTTATTTTTAGGCATTTTATGATGAGAATTAATCTATTATTTGCTCATGTGATTTTAAAGAAAAAAAAATAGATCCAAGAATAGAACATTCTGGCATCAGTGCCCAAAGTGGAGCAGAGACCCACAGGAGAGAAGGCAGGCAGCCAGGTGAGAAACCCAGCAGGAACCTGCCAGGTGGATAGGTGTTCGGGGAACTGAATGCCGGTAGGTGAGCTTGGAGAACACAAGCTAAGGCCATGAGGTGCTGTGAAGACAGAATCCAGATGACTGGGTCATCACACAGGGTGGGGTGTGTGTCAGCAAAGATGCTCAGAGTTTATCTGGTAAGTGGCGCTGGTAAGGGTGCTGACAGCGCTATTATAATGGTAAGTAGTAGAGAATGTGGGAACACAGTTGAATTCAGAGCCAAGGTGCTCAGCATCATGTTAGGCAGCGGTGCACAAATGAGGTCGAGGCACTAGACGTCCCGTGAGCAGGTGACTCGTTTTGTTTGGATCTTAACTTCGGTGCAAAGCAGCAGACTTCAATGGTCATGTGTCAGAGCTCAAATGGAAGAACAAAAACTGGCTGGGCCTCAGACCTGTGGACCGTGAACCTCTTTCTCCAGCTGCTCAAAGACCCCAGGGCAGCTGGCAGGTTGTCAGGGTTCCCAAAAGCAGAAAGGGCACCTCATATTTATCTTGGACAAGGCTGCCCTCACTAACGAGAGTCTTTTGCTCTGCTTCTGCCTGGAATTATCCCACTTGTACTGCTTACCTCATGCAGCTTAAAAGCTCTTATTGATTAATAAAATGAGGACCAACAAACAGCCAAAACATTCGTGCAAAACAACAGTCTACAAAGAACATATTTCATCCTGGACACCTGCAGGGTTGGATAGCAGTAGGGACCTCAGCAGTAGACTTAAGCTTTTCTCTGTCCCAGGCTGGCCGAGCAAACTTTTGGTGCCTCAGTTTCCTCGTTTGTAAAATGGATTCTTTTAAGTTCATGTTTGCTTCCACATTACAGTGTGTGATCAGCCTCCGTCTTCCCCTCAATACACGCTCACCCTCTTTCAGCAGATCATTTTTTCCCTATGGGAAGAGAGTTGATTAATACTAGAAAAGAGGGTATTGGCAGGGGCGGGGGGGAATAAATTGAAATTGTGCAACTGGGGGTTGGGATTCCTCATTAACAGAATAATTGAGCTGTTGGTTAATTTTACTTGTTATCCACAGAAAAGGACAAAAACCTTCTAAGCAATGACTCCTCTTCTTCCAAATGATTAAAAGAACAACAAAAAGGTTTGTATCTTAGATGTATCTAGCAATTATGTGGCTGACACTTTTTTTTTTTTCCTTTTTAAATATCATACGAGGCAGATGTATTTTTAAAATCCTGGCAATTTACACAACACTATGAAAGTGTCAGTTCTTCCTAATCAGAAATTTTCTGCACTTCCCCCAACCTTATTAGCAGTAATTCCCGCTAATTGATAATTATTACCTTTTCCTTAGTCAAATCTAGTTGTTGGTGTGACAACACTTCCTGCTTTGCTAAGATCAATATATTTAACTATCACTGTAAATAATGCATAAAATTAATAATAAAACTATGCTTGCTGAATAAAATGCAAACTTCATCTATTTTCATACCAGCTCCTTAATTTACATTTGTTTTATTATTAATTATAATAATAATAATTATTATTATTATGCCAGAAACTGGTAATAATAATTAGTTCTTAAGCCCAAATAATGAAATTCTTCATATGTAAATGTCATTAGGACGGACTAAAGCCCATAGACACAACTTGGCTATCCCTGAGCTCTGAAATTCCCAGTGGAGAGTAAATCTTATCCTTCTTCAAGTCAACTGCAATAAATCTTAATTGATTTGTGTAAGAGAATTGTTCTTTACCTACTTGACCTGGACTGGACTCAGCCCTGGGTGATCACTTTGTGGGCTTGTGCAGAATCATTTCCTGGTAGTGGATAATGCCTTTATGGCAGCAAAGGGCAGAGCCAGCAGGCATCTGGACCTGAGCCCAAAATGACTCCTAATAAAGGAGTGCAGACAAATGGCCTTGGAAAAACTTCAGAGGAGGAAACGTAACCATCACATTATTCTGGCATGTGTCCCCCACCCCTAACCTACCACCTCCTCCTCTTCCACATTCTTAATTAAATCAGAAACACTTGGGTATCTGAAAGACAAAGACTGTGACTTTGAAAGAATATGATCCAGGAATCTAAAATATATAGAGGGAGATTGCTGATGGAAGAGAGGCTCTAATGGGGTCAGGACTTAGTCCTAATGTTGCAGCTGAGAAACACTTCCCATGGAGGCGGAAAGGGAGCACCAGGTTTGCATCGTCTCCCTATTAGAAGTGACATTTGCTGGTGCCACAGGGGAGCAGGCAGGAGCTAAAATGTTATGCATTAGCCTCAAGACTGAGTAAACCTATTCTTGCGGGTCTCAGTCTTCTCATCTGTAAAAGGGAGACATGCACAGCATAAGAATTCTCGCATCTCTTTCCACTCTTTTATTCCACATGAAGTTGATACCCTTTGACCCCTTTGGTTTTTGATAATGAAAAAAGTACAGCCCCAAACCCAATTTTCTATAATGCAAGAGAGAATGGAAGTCATTAAAAGAAATTCTTGGAACAGGATGGCAAACTCCCATGTGACATCTGACAACCAAGGCTGGCTTTCTCATTTTTTAAAGGGGGATAAAATATCAAGACAGAGAAAAGGTCATCCTCTGAAAGAGAAGGACACACATATGAGAGGGACCTGGAGAGTGCTGGGTTCTCCTCCCAGGACAGGAAGAAGGAAGACACAGGTGAGATGGGCATCAGGGGGACAGGGGTCACTGGGAAGGAACTGGAAGCATAAGGGCAGAGACCAGACGTGCAGTGAGGTCACAAAAGGGCTGTGGAAACAGGAAGGCAGAGCTGACAGTAGGGAAAAGTGAGTCAGTGGTGAGGAACAGAAATTCTGGGTATCCTCTCAGAATATAAGAGTAAAGGAAATGACATGAGAAGTTATAGTCTCAAGGTAAAGATGTATTATAATCTATTATCCACTCAGCAAATATTTTCAGTGGTTACATCCTGAGGATTGTTCTAGTGTCATATGAACAATGCAGACAAAAATCCATGCCTTCTTAGACCTTATGGTCTGAGCAATGGGTCTTATTATGTGCAAGCTTTATCAAGTAGAACTAATCAAAGAGCACTGATATTTTTACCTATCAGGTTGCTGTTCTTTACATGAAAAGATCTGTGTCCATCCTGTGAGACCACGTTCTTATACACACAAGGAGCGTTGTGCCCCATAAAGAACACTGACTCACCAGACAGAGAGAAGACGTCCACTCTCAGACTTTAAGCTCCATGGGGCCAGAACCTTGTCTCAAGACATCACCACTACACAGGAAATGTCCCTTAACGGCATAGCAGGGCCAATAACTACTTGTGGTTGTTAATGAAGGAAATCTGAGGCACTCCCACCACACAGCTCACAACTAAAGAAAAAGTCTCTAAGTGTGTGAAAGACCAGAATGTTAAAGGTCAGATTAAAGATCAGCCTCTGATTAAGGAAACCCAATAAGGATAAATTCCAGCCTGCAGAGGTCCAGGCAGAACCATCAAAAGGATGAAAACAAGGTCAGTATATATCTGGTCAATAAAAAGTTGCCTACAAATACATAGAAATCTGCTACTTCAGACTTTTTTCCTGCCAATGCCAAGTGCACGTGGAGTGTTATCCACAGGCTTTGGGAGGAAAATCACTGTGGTCTGCACCTGAGTAATTGTTATTGTTTGACTCCACGTTGGATAGAAAGGGAGAGGCATTGCCATCTATTTAAACACTAAAAAAAAAAAAAAAAAAAAAAAAAAAAGTGATGCTCATTACCCTTTTTGGAAAAAAAATGATGAAGAACTTCCAGTTTGAGATACTCAACAACAAGAACATAGTGGCTGTTAAAAAATAAAATTAAGATAACTTTCTCAGCAGCAACTGACCTGATTCTGTTTTAAAGAAAAATATTTAAGGGTCTTTTGTTACTCCTTTTCAACCCCCAGTCCAGTGCTCTAGCTGACTCCTATGCTGCTGGCTAGACATTGTACCCCAAGTGAAATCAAGAAATATACCTCCTGGAGCTCATCTCTCAACCCCCTTTCCCTCCCACCTCAAGTCTAAGGAGTTCTTGCATTAGATAGCTTTGCTGCAGTAGCAAACAACCCCCAGACCTCTGTGGGATCCAAGAGCACCAAAATTTTATTTTTTTTCGCATTAAACTTTATCGATATAAGGTGCTGGAGGTCAGCTGGAGGTCAGATCTGACCCTCGAGAGGTGCTCCCATTGAGACACGTTTTCCTGGCACACAGAAAAAGTAGGAGACTGAGGAAAGCCCAGAGTGGTTGTCACAGCTTCTTCCTAGCTATAGTGCATGTCACATCTGCTGTTAGACCGCTGGACCACGTGAATACCAAGGCCGAGCTCTGTGTGGATGGAGTGGAAGGATGTATGTCTTGTGTGGGAAGGGCCTGTGCATCATGTGGTGATGGCCAGAGATGCCTGATTCCTTGAGAGGGAGAGGATGTGAGTATCTGAGAGCAGTGATCCCCTACACCACGTAAGTTAAAGGAAAACTGGTAGTGGAAGAATATGGCTCTGCAAATAGTGGACTGCTCAGGCTCCTCTCAGAAGGTTTGTGGTCTGACCCCAAACCACCCAAACCTGACTCCTTCTGGGCCATACTTGTTTTGTCGCCAATATACCCTGGTCTAGATTCTCCTTCTCTTTCTCTCCAAAAACCAAGGCACAATGAGCAAAATAATGGTCACATTTTATTGCCAGAGAATTTGCTGAATAACTTTCTGCTTCTTTAAATCTTACACCAAATCCCTGAATGACTTGAGTAAATTTGAATGACTAATCAACTATCTAGTGACAGATATTACTGCTTTAATAAAATCTAATTTGCTATCCATCTTAAGAAGTATCATTGTTTTATGTACCACTAAGAAAAAAAAAGATGCTAATTAAACTATGATATGCCATTAATTATAAGATGCATCCCATTCAGAGATGTTAAAAGGAAAAAAATATGTGTCTTAGAATCAGTGAGTTATGGTATCTATCATTGTATTTCTTCATACCCAATCATGTTTCCGATAAGATCTATGAACCTTCTTGTACCGATCATAATTTAAAATCAGCTTATATACAGTATAACATCAACAATGTAAAGTTTGAAAGACAATTCAGAACTTAAATACTCAACAATATTCACAGTGGCTGTTGCATGTGGAAATGGACTAACTGAATTTCCATTTCTTTGTTATACTTCAATTTTCTGATTTTAATAAACCAGTATTAATTTCATGATCGTAAATATTGTTTGTAGTTTAAAATACAATGTTGTGTGCTATTGTATGTGTCAAGTGATAATTAAAAAAAAAAAACTGAAAAAAAAGGGATAGGAAAGACATCGAACAATAATGGTGCTTCTTTCGGGGCATGGATTATGGTTGTTATTTTACTTCCTCCTCTCCACTTGTTTTCTCTTTTGTGAAAGTTTTAGAAATAAGAAACATTTTTTTTTTTCTGCCCAGAAAAGCAGGCTACATCCTTCAATAGGGCTTGCCTACACTTGGTATAAGGCAAAAAGTCAATGAACAATAGATATTATCCAATTATTATTATTGTTATTATTATTATCCAGTTCATCCCCACCTGCTCCCTCTGTCTGCCCTCTAAAGTTCAAAGCTGACTAACGAAATGAATATCCAAGACCCATTCTCTCCTTCTTTCCCAAGACAATCCTGTATTTATTCTAGGTGCCAAAGGGCTGAGCTGAGGGTGATTTTCCTGTCAATGTCTATCTCCCTCTCCCAAGTGCGACCATATGAACAAGTTCCCTCAAATGAGATGTAGGTGGAAATGTTCAATGGGACTTCCAGTAAATCTTCTTAAAAGGAACAGATTTTTTTTTTTTTTTCTGTTGTTGTTGTTTGGTCCTATTTATCTCCTCCCTGGAACACTGCCATAATGGCTGGTGCTTCAACAGCCATATTGGGCCTTGGGATTCCTTGATGATAGATGCTGATGCAAAGGGATGCTGGAACAATAATAGAATAGACTAGGTATTAATGATGTTGGAGCTACCAGACTAGTCCCAGTCTATTTGCCTTTGGGCTTGTTTTACATGGAAAAGAAGTAAACTTCCAAATTATTTAAGTGTCTGTTATTCACAGCTGGTAGAAATTCCTGATTCATGCAGAGAATGGAAATGAAGGCGTAGCCCTGAAGCCCTCCTCCGCCTTTGCATTCTGTATGTGATCATGAACATGGACAAGACAGAAGGCACAATGTATTCCCTGATGACCTGAAATAAACAGTTCTGAGTTGTCAGAGGTTAGCTTCAGTTCACCCATGTTCCACATCAGTGTCTAGGATGGGGAAATTCCAAGATCTCCAGGCAATCAAAGGGACCTCACTACATGGATGGCATGATTTCCATTACAAATAAACCTTTCTTCCCCCTTTATCCATTTCTAGTATTCCCCACATGAGTCAGGGTCTCTGACCTCTTGTTTATTTCTTCCCAAGTTGTTCCTTCCATGGGGCACTTGGCTAATTTTGTGCTCCAGTGACCAAGATGGGCATTTGTCACTTTCTTCAGAAAGGAATGAGAGCAGGTGAATTTGACATTTCTAGCTACACTTAACTGATTTTGGCTGAACAACAGCCCATCGAGTGCTTTGCCTGAGTGTGTATGCACTCTAGAACTTGCAGATTTTCCACAAAATGCATGTGTGCATTTTCATCCATACTTTAATGGCAATAATATTTAAGGATCCTGTGAATCAGAGCAAAAGAAAAGAAAAAGATGCTCTGAAGCACTTAAAGAATGCTTTCAAGGCTGGGGGGATGCTTCCAAGAAAGAATCCCATCTGAGAGCTTTGGCTTATTTAGAGAGTCTACAGATGAATTTTTGTAAGGTAAGATAAATAATTCATTTAATCAATATGCCTATATAATGAATTGTCATGAACAGATTTCTAATACAAACAAGTATATCAACTTATATTTTTCTTGTTGAATCGTGTAAAACAAAATCCTCTAGCCTCTCATTCACCTTGGAGTCATGTGGGCTTCATGACAAGTTGAAGCATGTGATATAGTTATCCAAAGACTGCAGTTGCGGTCTTTGGAAAGCATGGGACTCTGTTGATGTCCCTAGCTGGAGTTCACGCCCAGGGATAGCTCTCTGTTCTCTTCAGAATGCTAGGTGGGGCCATCCATGGTCAGGGCTAGGATCATCCCCACCTTCCCCCTCTGTCTGCCCTCTAAAGTTCATACTTACTAAACTGATATTAAACTACAGGAGTGATGCCTGCCTCAGGTGTCATATTCCTGGTGGTGCTGATAACTTTGCATATATTTCTCTTTGTCTGGAATGTTATCCATATCTGTTCTGTTCTTAGAGAACACCCAACCAGTCTTCAAGATCCAGCCTCATTATCCCACTTTATAAGGAAGGAAAATGAGGGTCAGAGAAGCACAATTATTTGCCTAATATAATGTAAGTTGTGCTAGGGCCAGGATTTGACTGTATAGATCCAAATTGTGTGTTTCTATCTGTGTATGCATGGAAAAAAAGTGACTGCATACATCACTTGGATTGAGATATTATCCATTTATGGTGTGTGGTTATTTCAATGTGGGTTTAATTTTACTTCTCCAGTTTCTCAAGGTGGAAGGTGAATTCACCAATTTGAGATCTTTCTTCTTTTTTAACATAGACATTTTAGTGCCGTGATTTTTCCTCTAAGTACTGCTTTAACTGCATAGTACAAATCTTGATACATTGTATTCTAATATTCATTCAATTCTAATACCTTCTAATTTCTATTTCTGTTCTTGAGTCCTTCTAATTTCTGGTTTTGATTCCTTTTCCTTAGAGCTCACTGAGATTCTTGGATCTATATAATTATAGTATTTTTTTTTAATTTCAGTTGTTAGTTTTCTGATTATTCTTATGCTTTTTTTTTCTAAGACTCTAATTGCATATATTTTAGGTCATTTGAAATTATCCCACAGACTGCCAATATTTTATTTGTTTCTTTTTTTCTGTTTTCTTTTCATGTCTTATTTTGGAAATTTCCTATGATTACATCTTCACTCTTACTAATCTTTTCTTCTGCAACATCTGATCTGTTCATATCATGCAACATATTTTCCATCCGAGGTGGTATAGTTTTCGTCTCCAGTTGTTTTATTTTGATCCTTTTCTTTTTCATATGGTCCATATCTTAACATGCTCCTTTATTGATCTAGACTATTAAACATATGAAATCAGTGAAAAACAATTATAATAATTGTTTTAATATCCTGTCTACTAATTCTATCAGTTATGTCATTTCTAAATCTGTTTCAATCAATTGATTTTTCTCCTCATTAAGACTCACATTTTCCTTCTCCTTTGAATGTCTGGTAATATTTTATTAGATGCCAGAGACTATTAATTTTACCTTGTTGAGTGATGGATATTTTATATTCTCATAAATATTAACTGTTACTCTGAGATGTAGTTAAGTTACTTGGAAACAACTCTTATTCTTTTGGACCTTGCTTTTAAGCTTTATTGAGGCAAGACCAGAGTAACATTTAGACTGTGTCTAATTTTGGTCCTACTGCTAAGGAAAAAACCTGATGACTCTTCCTGATGTCCCATGAATTATGAGTTTCTTCACTCCAGCCAATGGGAACAAACCCTCTTCTCAGCCCCATGTGAATTGTAGGGCTTATTTCCTCTGATCATTCTTGGTTATTCTTTCCTTGTCTTGTTCAGATTCTTCACAGGCGTATGATGAACTGTCTTCAGCTGTGTATGTGAGGATACTGTTATGGATTTCTGAACTCTCTGTGCAGCTCTCTGCTCTCTGATACTCTGCCCCATGTAGTTTCTCTACCTTGGCCTCCCACCAATATTCCTTCAAGTTAGGAAGACTGCCAAGCTCTGGCAGGTTCCTTCTTCCTCTGCCATGGCCTGGAAACTCTCTAAGCAATAAACTGGGATTAACTCAGGCTACATCTCACTTGCTTTGCATATATCTCAGAGTTCCCTGTCCATCATGATCTCATGAAAACTTGAAAACTAGTACTTGAAAACTGTTGATTTATATATTTTATTTTATTTTATTTTTATTCATTTTATTTGTGATGGTACATCTGATATCTCTTACTTGCCCTGGTCATGAATCAAAGTTGGGTTTCATTTTCTATTGTATAAAAGACTTATGTTTAGGATCTTTGAGAACAGCCTGGAAAGATGTTTTGTGCTTATAAATAACCTTGATATTCTTATAATACAGTAGTCAATTATTTTATTACCTAAGGGAGCATGTATTCTTGAACCAACTCCCCACCTCCCCTTCCTCACTGTCCAATAGAATAGTTTCACACCTTAAATTACCTCTGGTAAGGTAATTTACCAGATCTCAGACAAATTACCTGAACTTCCTTACCTCGATATTTTTAAATATGTATAATGAGAATACTATTCTCTACCTAATGGACTTGTGATTATTAAATAACATATGAAATGTATTTTGAGAAGAAAATAGCTGTAAAGCAGTTGTCTAATTAAAGGCAAATAAAAATTGAACACTCTAAAACGTCAGGGTTCATCCATTGTCTAAAAGTTAATTATTGTTATATATGTTTATCTATGTATCTATCACCTATCTTAGTTTTCATCAAGAAATATCTGTAAAATGCTGTCTTTTGCCAAAAGAACTCAAGTTTAAATGTTTTTCTTTTTATTTCTCTAATAAAAACTATGCCTTAAAATATGCAGAAAGAAAATACGTATTTGAAAATTGGTGTCTGTAACATTATGTCTCACACATAAATGGGATTGAAGTTCCTCTTATAGGAAAGAGAAAAAAAAGCCCTCAATTAATTTAGCAAGTGTGAAGGAATTTTTGTTTGGGAACCTGCTGAGAATTGGTGGAAGGCTCATCATTGGTCAAGGCAGCAGTTCCCATATCTCTGCCAAGGACCTCCTGGGCTATGGGTAAGAGTGGCCCACCCATCTCAATCAGAAGAATTTGTCACCAATTTCACTGGAGATAGAGTATTAAAGATGAATTTGGGTGTCAAATTCTCACATTCTGCCACAGTATGTTTTCTGTGAAGGACACTTTCCCTGTGCTGGTCTCAGTGTTTAAGCTTCCAGTGGCTTCCAGATGATGCTTTCAGTATGCTCACCCATGTGGTCCATTTACTTCCACAATCCTAGTTTGTCCATTCTGTAATGACTTGTAACAGAAACTAGGATTGTCTTTTCCTATCTTTGGAATTCTAAACAAAAGGGGAAGGAGGGAAAATTCCATTTTCCCCCATCTATTTTATTTAGGATAAAAATAAACTCCTGAAACTCCCACTGTAGTAGACATACTTTGTGGTGTTTTTTCAATTCTCAGTGCCCCCTTAATGGCATTCTTTATGTCCAGAGCAGGTACTTCAGCATCCATATTTATAAATGACCCAGGTGTGGATGGGGCCAGGTGTGGACAGATGACACAAGCTGGGCCAATCAACTTTGGAATTGAAATTCATCAGTATATTTCACACAAGATGAGTTCCTAACAACAACAATAACAAAAATATCATTAAACGTCCAGAGCTGTGATTTGGATATCTTCCACCAGGTGGAAGTAAGAAAGTATATCTGATATAAAATCAGATATAAAAGAAGTTGGATTTAATAAAGAGAAGAGGAGATATGACACTGAAGGACCATTCCCTGAGCTTTACAGATCCTGTTCTTTGTCTTATCCAAGGGCTGGATCTCCAAGACTGTATTTCTACCCTGATATTCAGGGAGACATGACTATATCCTTAAACCAAATACCCCGATTTCATTTTCAGCCTGTGTTGGTTTCTTCTGCTCACAAATAAAAATTTCATAACTCAGAAAGCAAAATGGAGTGACACAGATTTAAAAGAGTTGATCTACACCTAACAAGAACACCTAGGAATGAGCACAAGGAAGAACACCTAGAAATGAAGTAGCACTCAATGTGGACCAACAACTTGTTGTAGACACCCTCATCAAATCCTAAAAACAATCTGGGGAGATAGATTTTATGACTCCACTTCATAGAGGAATAAAGAGAGACTCAGAAAATTCAAGTGACTTGGCCAAGATTGTCAAGTTAGTAGATGTTGCAACTAAGGTCAGGTCAGCAGACTAGAAAAGACCTGACTGGTGGAAAAGGATGTTATACCATTCCTTCAAGAATGACAGAAGTCCTTGACCACAAGTTGAATTTGGCTTATAGACAGATCATAAAATTAAACTGGGCCTCAAAAGTCACCCAAAAGGAGTCTCATAAAGATAGAGACCAGCACAGAAAACCCATTTCCTCCATATGGAATAAGCAATTAGGTAAATTTCTTGTTAATTCAATCAGAGAAGCAGAGATATATTGCAACTCTTTGGATTAAGATCTGAAATCAAATATATTTTTTACAAGGTTGACCTTTGTCAGTTTCATGTACGAGGAACTGATGATGAGCCACTGAACTAGCAAATTAGCTTTGCAGAGCTGTTGACAGGGTCAGTAAGAAATGAAACCCATTTTAACAAAGATGAGCTGGTTTCTAAGGTGTATGACTCAGTTAGGGAGACTTCCGCCATAAAGATGTTTGGAGGCACTTTGGAAGCAGGCTCTAAAAAAGTGCAAATTTTTTACCTTGAGACATTTAACTCTTTCCTTATCCTCCTAGAACCAGGAAAAATGTCCGTGAAATTTCCTTGCTAAACCTTCAGCAGGACAGAGCTCTTTATCAACTTCCTAAAACCAAACAGACATATTGGGCACCTTGTGTGTACTGGACACAGTCATCACCATTATATATCGACTCCCCCCATCAGGGGCGAGAGAGTTGTTTCCAACTTACAAGACAAAAACCTAAGGTACAGAAAGAGCTTTTTACCTTTCTGCAATCTCTTACTCCCACAGCTATGTTAGAATTTAAGATCACTGTGGAGCATGTGGGAATAAGAAAAGACTAGCTAGAAGATCAGCAATCCTATTCTGTCCACCATCTTTCCTCCTACAAACTGAATTATAATTCCCAGACTCCCTTGAGGTAGGTGAGATCATGTGACTGTGTTCTAGCCAATAGGTTATATGTAGCCATTCCTTACTGATGCAGCAGCATTAAATATTTCCACAACAGCTTGCCTTGTTCCTTCTCCTTGTGATGGCTTAATAGAGACAAGCACAGGAATTTTGGAAATTGTATGTTAAAGGTAGGAAACCATAAGGTAGTAGGTGACTGGTTCCCTGAATCACCACTTGGAGGAGAGTCATACACCAACTGAGAACATTTATTTTGGACTTCATGGCAAAAAATAAATTGTAGCATACTGAACCATAATGGCATGTCAGAGTTTATCACCACAGCTAGTGTTAACTAATACGGAGAGCTAAGGACACTGAAGGTAATGTGTGCTGGAAGGACTTCCACACTGAGACGTAGTCCTGAATGTTATGGTTAATTCTATGTGTCAACTTGACTAGGCTGTGGTACCCAGTTGTTTGGTCAAACACTAGTCAATCTAGATGTGCTATCAAGCCTTTCATTAGATATGACTAACATATACAACTGGTTGGTTTTAAGTAAAGCAGATTACTTTCCATAATATGGTGGATCTCATCCAACCAGTTGAAAACATTTTTTTAAAGATTTTATTTATTTATTTGAAAAAGAGAAAAGAGAGAGAGAGAGCGAGTGCATGAAAAGGGGGAGGGTCAGAGGGAGAAGCAGACTCCCTGCTAAGCAGGGAGTCTGATGCAGGACTCTTTGGACTAAAGACCAGAACATCAATTTACTCAATCTCCAGCCTTCTGACTTGCCTGATTATTTCAAATTTTTCAGCTACCACAATCACATGAGCTAATTCCTCAAAATAAATTCTCCTCTCTCTCTCTCCATGTATTCATCATTTATCAATGACATAAACATTACCTATTATTGTACCTATTACATACACATATATATAATATATATGTGACATATTACATTTATATATTTCAAATATATTGGTTCTGTTTCCCTGGAGAAACCTAATACAGATTTAAACAACAGGAACAGTTGGAGGGGGTGTTGCTTCCAGTGGATGAAGGAGTGAGATGCTACCATTGACTGATGTTATCTTGTCCTGGACAATTGTGGGAGGAACAGTGAAGAGGAATCAGGTATCTATAAAGTGGTCTGAGGGCTTCTAGCTGAAGTCTTAGGATACTGGGGCCTGAGTCGGAGACCTGTTCAGTGTTCTATAGCAGGCAGTGAAGCAGATCTCAGGTAGTTACTGTCCCTCCCAAGGGACATCATATCCAGGCAAAAGTTGTAAGAACCAACACAGGATTTTCTCTCTTTTCCCTCTGCTACATGGCTGGTGATAGATAGAAGCTACATCATCATCCTGGGTTCCAGAAACAAGCCACCTGGAGTAGAGTTATGGCCGACCCTCTGTGAACACATAACACAAGCACTAATGTTTATGTATGAAATAACTGCTCTGTATTAATAGCCACCCCAAATTGTGAGTGATTTATTATTGCAGGATATGTTTATCTATCCTGACATCTCTATTTATATGTCTATAAATACAGACTGCTTCAACCAGTTCAGATTTAAAAGAGTTCAAATCCGGATCCCTACCATGTCCTGCCTACATGTTTGGGGGATATAACCTTCCTATTGCTCAACTGTTTCCACTTAAAATGGGAGAAATAGAGTATTTATCAAAAACCTTTCTAGTCCTCAACTGTTTCCACTTAAAATGGAAGAAATAGAGTATTTATCAAAAAGAGTTGTGATAATTTAGTTGGTTAACATATTTAAAGTCCTCGTTTGTCACAAGTACACATAAGATAATTAAGGAATGCTACTTGTGATGATAGCATGCTTTAAGAATGCTTCTCTTCACAGTGACCAAGGAGACTTACCACCAAAGTGGGCAATGCCAGACTCATAAACAGTTCATAATCACCACTCTAAATATCATCCAATCCAAGCTGGGATCTGGGAGATTTGAATTAGGGTCAGGTGATTTTGATGACTTAGTTGGCCCCTTTACATACTCTTATCTCTCTCTCTCTCTCCTTCTTTATCTCTACAGACCTTTAAAAATATAAAAACAATTCTTAACTGGAGGGACCTACAAAAACAGTGAGTCAACTGCTGGTCTAATCAGTCCTATGGTATCTATGTCTTTTGATTTTCCTTGTATGAGATCTTGGTCTAATCTTGGTTCTGGAAGGAGCCTGAGGCCACCCTTTACACAGATAAGCATTCACTCCATGCACACTTTATGTGTGCATTCATGGTATTCAAGACAGTTAGCTGTGAGTCATTGGCTCCTCTCTTAGCTGGTTTCACTTCAATAACATGGAAAATGATACATCTACTCAGCTCGTCCCCCAGTAGTGAGGTGAACTCATTCATTACCAGGCACTTTAAGTTAGCTAATGGAACCTGTTCTTGAAGGGAGAGCAAATTCTTTGTCTATATGAACAAATACTGATGAGCTACATTCCAAAATAACAAAGGACTTCTGGTCTGGGTGTTTCATTCGTCTCATTTGCTAAGAATAGTATGTTGTTGCTCTGGGCTCAGTGATGGTCATCCATGGTGCATAAGGGTCATGAACACACCCTATCAGGGTTGCCTTTAGATGAAACAGTTGTTTAGGATCCCTTGTGGAAAATCCCACTGCAGGTTAATCTTCAAGACTGGCTCCTCTTACCAATACTCAAGCAGGAATCCCGGCCCTCTGAGTTCTATTCCAACACAATAAATACAGTAAGCAGGGACATACATTTTTACCAGAACATTCTTGTGCTCCCTCACTTCTCTATAGGCATGGCCCTACAAGGACGCATGCTGGCTGCATCTGAATATATCCAATAATGTTGTCCAACTCAGCTACTGCCTCTTTTAGTCCTTGGCATTAGCTCTGTAATTCTGTTTGTCCATCTGTTATTTGTCCTTCTGGCATTGCTGTCTGCCCATTTTTATATTTGTCTGTTTTTTTGTTTTTCACTTTTCTTCCAGTGATTTTGTAACACCAGTCTACTGTTTGATTTTCTATCTCATTCCCCTTCTGAAGACATGCTGTGAGAAATTCCAGAACCAGAGGAAAACGCTGGGTCTTACCTCTCCCAGAGCCTGTGGTGCAAACCAAGACCCAGCATGCAGGGTATAGAGTTCTAGGCTCATGAAGGGCACGAGGTAACTGTTGTATGTTTTCCCAGAGCAAGTTGACATCACAAAGAGTTGAAATTTTCTATTTTAATAAATATGGATCTATTGTGGAAAAGGTCAACATTTTTGTTATTTTTAAGGAAATATAAGAAAAACAATGTTGAATGCCTCTTTGGGTTTTGTCTCACATTCTGTCTTCACTGCTGCTAGAGGACTTCTGTGGAAAAACCTAAGAAACATGGAATCAACAATAGAGTGTCAGGGGAGGGAAGAAGCACACCCCCTTGGGGGTCCCACCTTCCAGGAGCTGTACTTGACCCTCCTGGACCATCATCTCACTGAATCCTCATAATACATGAGGCCACAGAGATATTTACCCCTTTAGCAAAATCAAGCTTGAAAGAGTCAAACTAATGTTAATAGCGATAATTGTATCACTACTCTGCTAAGTAATTTTGCAAAGGCCACACCTTAAAAAAGGACAACATACAAGTTGAGTGTTACGGTCTCACTTGGGAAGAGATATTTTTACATAATGTTAAGGGATGAATTTCATCTTTCTTCAAATTCATAGGTTGAAGGCCTAACTCCGGGTACCTTAGAGCAGGACTGCATTTAGAGAGAGGTCTTTAAGGAGGTGGTTAAGTTAAAGTGAGGCCATGAGGGTGGGCCCTGATCCAATATGACTGGTATCCTTATAGAGAGAAACACACGCAGAAGATAGTATGAAAAACACAGGTGAGGGGTGCCTGGTTGACTCAGTCAGTTAACTATCTGCCTTCAGTTCAGGTCATGATCCCAGAGTCCTGGAGTCCAGGAGCCCATTGGGCTCCTCTGCTCAGTGGGGAGTCTGCTTCTCCCTCTCCCTCTGCTCCTCCCCACACTTGTGAACCTGTATGTTCTCTCTCTCTGTCTTGAATAAACAAATAAAATCTAGGAAGAAAAAAAAAAAAAAGAAGAAAGAGAAAGAAAGGGAGGGAGAGAAAGGAAAGGAGATGCCCATCTGCAAACCGAGGAGAGACTCTTCCAAAGAACCAAACTTGCTGATGCCTTAATCTGAGAATTTCAGATTCTTCCCATTTCTTTCCTTTAAGCCTCCAACACTGTCGTCATGTGTTACAGAAAGCTTAGAAATACGAATGCACTCAGCAAGTCTTTGTATGTATGTATTGATCTGCCTTCCTTCTACCTACTTACCTGTGTATCAACCTACCATCGCTCTCTCTATTCACTTAGCGTAGATACAGACAAATATCGAATCCAGAAAGTCTAAGGAAGACATTTTTAGTTGTCCCTGTTCCCACTATCCTCATACATCTTTTTTAAGGATAATACAATGTCTTCCCGTCTTCACCATCTATGCTTGCAGTGTTTCCACACATACCTATGCAGGGATGTTTTAATATTTCCCATGATCTTTAGCACTTAAATATTTATAAAAACATTGCAAAATATAATTAATCCTGGTGCATTGCATTCTATTCCATTGTAGTTATATATTGAAATGTTATATATTTGTTATTTGTATATATCCATGACATTAATACAGAAACTATTTGGAAATTGTACATGGACTACAAATAGAATATGCCAACGAAATTTTAAAGTCACTCATAATTTTATCATCCAGAGATATTTGATGAGAACGTTTAGCTGTTGGCGCTTTTCTTCTATATTTGTATGAATACACACACACACACACAGAAACAAAGACACTTACAAATATTTAATATACTTTTCTGTGTTCTTTACCTAGGAAAGATAACAAATTTTTGTCTGTTATCTCTGAGGCAAAAATTTCCACGGGTTTGGGTTGCTATTTTCTCCTGAAGAAGTTTTACTTTTGGTATATTCCAATCTAATGTATTGGAGTTTTTCTTTCTGTCATTTTTGTGCTCCAAAATTATGCTTCTGTCCTCAGATCATTGAAGTGTTTACTTAGATAATACATGGTTTCACTTTTCCCCATCCAATTATTTAGTCCATCTGGAATTTATTTTGCTACCAAGTATTTTACAGAAATCCATACTTACATTCCCCAAGTAGCTAATAAACGCTCCTGATAATATTGCTGAATTGTCTCTCCTTCCCCACTGCGTTAGCTTTTGATTTCTGTGTTATAAATTCCACAAATACAGTGACTTAGGACAGTGCCCTATCATTAGCTTGCAGTTCTATAGGTCAGAAGTCCAAGCACAGTATATTTCGGTCCCCTGCTGAGGAGACAAGGTTGCAGTCAAGGTGGCAATGACTGTGTCCTTATCAGAAGGTCACAGGAAAACATTAGCTTCCAACTCCCTCAGATTGTTGGCAAAGCCCAATTCCCTAATGTAGGACTGACATCGCTGTGTTCTTGCTCACTGCTGGCTGACTGGGGACTCTCAGCTCCTACAGACTGCCCTCAGGTCCCTGCTACATGGGCCTTTCTTCAATGCCTTTCACACTTTGAACCTTTGGGAAAGACTCAGTCACTTTTAAGGTCTCATCTGATTAGGTCAGGCCCACCCAGAATAACCTCAGCTGAGATCAGGATCTGAGCTGAAACCAAGAGTCAGCCACTTAACCAACTGAGCCACCCAGGCACCCCTCCCCACTTTTTTTTAATTTTTTTGATCAATAAATTTGTACAGTGTTCTCCATATAAGCACTGTATATACTAAGGACAGATTATATATACTTTCTGACTTTGAGATCATTTTTCTATGAGATTTTCTTAATGAAATATGTGAATATATAGTTGAGCTATGGAAGCTTAGAGTATTTCCTTTGAAATGGTCATATTACTTAATTGTGATTAATTCTGCAAGTTCTCCAGCTCATGTAAAACTGGATTTTCTTTTCTCTTGTATATTTGAGGTAGACACTCACAACAAATATAGTAATAATAATTTCACAATAATGTAAATTTTGCACCTTCCTTTTAAAAGGTCATTACATCTTTGATTTCTGTTTTGTAGCTCAATACTGGTTTCATTTTCATAGATCTCCATGAGAGGTAATCTTTCATTTTATAATAGATTGCATTTTAGTTTAATATGAATGATGTGATTCTTTTTGATGTTTTTGTGTTGGATACAGGAGCTTTTTCTAATTTGGATCTGTTATTAATAAAACTACTCTAGAATATATATTTCTTTTAGAGTTTATTTTTTCCTCTAAATTATTTTCTTTATCTGTATGAAGAGGTATAGGATTCATTATAAGTTAAAAAGAACCATTGAGGGGTTGTTGGTTGGGGCTCTGGACAACGTTATCAGCTTGTGAACTGGTGATTTGCAATGACCTGGGGGTTGCTTTATAAATAATCACTTGATTGTGTTGGAGGAAAATTGACATTCTGTTACAAAGCTGGGGGGACAGGAAGGAAATGGTGAGGCTGACTGACCCAAGAATCATCTTGAGAACATGGCTGGGATTCTGTCCTGCTTCCATTTTTGCTGGGTGACCATGAAGAGTTGGCTTTCCCTGTGCAGGTGGAAGCTCTAATTCATAGTGATCTGAATCGGGCTCTGCTGTCGATTCACTGGGCAACTGTAGGCAACTCCTCTAGGCAACTCTAGGCAAGACAGTTAACTCCTCTGAGCTTCATTTTCTTGGTGGAGGCTCCACATTAGAGCTTGCAGGGGCAGCTATAAGGATTGAATAAGATCATACACTCAGAGTGCCAAGCATCGTGCTAGGCACAGAAGAAGTCCTCGAGAACTAAGTTATTTCCTTTCTTTTGCTTCCAAGCCAAAGGGAACTTCTGTCAGCAATATCATCTACAGACACTCCCGTGTCACGTCCCACGTGGAAAAGCATCCCCAGGAACTGGGAAGCATCCGAACTGTAGCTGTGCTGTTGTTGCTGTTTCTGTTGTCATAAAATCACCCTCATCATCCTGTTCGTGGAGAGGAATCTAAGTGATCCGAGTCACCCGGAGAGCGGGACTTGCTCATCTCTGGGCCAATTACATATCAGGACGTATAAAGCATGTACGTAGCTACATGCAGAAGAGACATTAAATCCCTTGCACACTAGGAACGAGTGTACTCATGAGTGAACAAGCCACACTACCTCTATCCCCTCCCTGTGTATACTTTTCCCTGCTCGCTGCTCCACACCCCTTCTGCTCACCAGCCTGTTCCCACTGATCAGGCACTTGCCATTGTAAATGTCCCTTATTCGTCCTAAGACTAGACTGCTAGTGTCTGCTCTCCCGCCTACAAACAACACACCAAATTTCTCATGTAAATTGTGTGGATTGGGCTCCAAGTTCTGCCATAGTTTCTAACCATCTGTGTGGGTGTCATTGGTCTAGAATTTATTATTTCTTCTTCTACATAAATTCACAAAGAATGGGCATCTACTAAGTGAAATGTAAAGTTGAAGGAATTAGAAAAGTTTAAAGCACAAATGCTATTAATATTGTACATTGTACACATTGCACATGACATTGTACACAAATGTAACTGGATAGTTTTGTAGAAATGATGTGGGCAGGTCATACCTTTAGGTACAGCAGTCACTTCACTGTCTTTTAGGACTTCGTTAATGCCGGCCTGGGCGTGACCCCGCTGCCACTGAGCCCCATTCATGGGGGCCATTTTTTGCCCACTTACATAGTAAGTGCCTGCATTACAGAAATGGGACAAAACAAAACAAACAAAAAAAAATGCTGCTAAAGTATTGATCTTTGACATGGAATCAAGTAACTATACTGACTTTAGGTTTCAGAGAGAACATGCTTTAGAGCTCATCCTTATGCATGAATAACTCTCCCGGAACCCAGTTTTTCATCTTATTGGAATAAGAACATATATCACATAGATAATTTTTTGAGAGTTTCAGTGAAATAACATGGATTTTATACATACTGGAACTTCATAAGTTTAGGGAATGAGTTTGATTATTATTTCTCAGGTCTCCAAAATAGCGTCGTTGTTATCAGTTGAATGTTTATGAGCTGTGGCTTCAGGGACACAGCCCTCATCACCACAGGCAATGCTCATTTCCTTCTTTAAGACTTAAAAACAATGATCCCTCCCGTGAGCTCTTCTAGGTGAACCAAAATTGACTTCCTTTTGTTAAGCCTCTGCTTGGCCCATCCCATCCACCCAACTCTGCTGCTAAGGACCACCTGCCTTTCCCTTTAAGCCCCAAACAACAGAGATTTAAGAAGCAAGTCTGGGGAAAGCTAGAAGTTTCTTCCAGATTGTTCAGTAGAGCCCAGAGATTGTTCATTTGTCTCAACCATTGTCTGTAGTGCATTAGAGATAGATGCATTTCCTCACAAGCAAATAAGCACTGGACAGAAGCCGTCAGCCCTAAGCCCTTCTGCAGTCACCCTGCCTCATGGTATATCTCAGGGTGGAAGTCTGAAGGAACAGAGGCTGGGATAGGTACGTGGCCAAAGATTTATCAAGAGAGAAATGTGGAGAAGAGGGAGGAAAACAAGGAGAAGGTATTTGAAGGAGGTGAGCAAGCGTGTAAGTACAGGGGAGTCCAGCTTGTGCTTGTTCCCAGGGGGAGCTCTGGAGTATGAACTGCACCACAAGGTCGGTCCCCTTATCACAAGGTTGGTCCCCTTGTGGCATGGACACCAACTACTACTACTACTTCTTCTTCTTCTTCTTCTTCTTCTTCTTCTTCTTCTTCTTCTTCTTCTTCCTCTTCTTCTTCTTCTTCTTCTTCCTCCTCCTCCTCCTCCTCCTCATTCTTCTTCTTCTGGCTCCTGCCTCTCTACCTCTTACCTGCTCAGCAGCATCTCCCTCAGCCAAGAACTGGGGCTTTAGCGGGAGACTACACTGTTGGAACCTCCCTTCTTCTATTTATTAAGGGTAGGACTTGGGACAATACCTATCTCATAGTGTTTTGTGAAGATCAAGAAGATAGCAGTTTTAAAGCCCTGAGTACAGTGCCTGATATGGTGGAGACAATCAATGCATGGTGACCGTGTATCCACCATCACCACCAACTCCATCATAACCTTCATTATCATCATCATCATCCCCATATCCCTTTCTTCTTCCTCCTCCTCCTCTTCCTCACATCCTCCTCCTCTTCTTCTTCTTCTTCTTCTTCCTCTTCTTCTTCTTCACAAACTCCAGATTATGCCACAGATTTCTTCACTTCAGAACCTTACGCTTCAAAGGAAAGAAATCCCCCATCGTACTGGTTTAAGCAACAATAGGAATTTATTGGCTCATAAAGTTGTCAAGTTCATAATCGTCCAGCCTGAGGTGAGGGTGGATCCAACAACTCAATATCAAATGGGCCTATTTCCTCTCTGCTTCTCTGCCCTGTTTTTCACCGTGTGAGTGTTACCCTCGGACACTCTGCGATAGTCGTGGCAGCTCTGGGCCCTCCCTCTCTGAAAAAGGAGAGACAATTCTGAGAGATTCTATGGAAGTGAGAGGAGGCATTTCTTTTCTGGAACCCCCAGCAAGCATCTCACATTTCTTTGGCTTTGAGTGGATTATGTGCTCGTCTCTGGACCAATCACAGTGACCAAAGAGGTGGGAATGATAATTGGTAAAACAGGGTAGAGCCTATCCCTGAAAGTGGGGGAGGGATGAACTACACAGAAATCATATGACTGAGAATGGGGGTGGGGGGGCAAGACAGTGCCAAATGCTATTTCTAGAGGATGGTTGCGTGGAAGAGAGAGAGCAATGAGCCAAACATGCACTGCACCGACCTTTGATGTGCTAGTCCCTGTGCCTCGGCGGTTCTCCTACCCTGGTTTCCCAGCTCAGACTGGTCCTTTGGTACCCAGTTTAGCGCCTCTCCTGGAATCTCCCTTCCTGGACTACCTGGGATGCCCCTGTTGAGGGGCCTCTTAGACAAACACCTATCTCCCCTGGCACTGGCATCAATATCTGAGTCATGTGTTTATTGTCACCCAACCCACTCAACTCTACATTCTGGGGAGTAGGAAAACATGGTTGTTTTCAGCAGTAACTCCAAGAGGAAACTGAGTCAGGCTGTGGTAATTAGGCTAAAAAAAAAAAAATCTTTGAAAATTGAATGCAAGAATGGGTGAATGAGTGGGCAGATAATCCAGTGAGTGAGCGAAATGACCCGGCTTTCCTCTCACCCACTGAGGAAAGAAATGTCTCACTTCCTACAGTCTAGACAAACCAGGGAAGATCATGTTTTCCTAGCTACCAGTCAAAATTGATAGAGGCTCCTGTTTTGAAAAAAGAAACATTGAAGCTGGGGAAGAAACCAATTTAACACTGTGAGAAAAGATCAGGGGTACAAAAACAGCAAATGGACGCAGTTAACTGTGATTTAAATATTGATCATAAAGGTCTCTTAGCCTGAATTAATGTAGTGAATTCTAAATCAAAGACCCTGGATAATCCCATAAAGATTGACCATTGGCTATGGTGCTATGCCAGATGACAAAAACAGGCCTCTTCCTCCTGCTCTACAATCCCCCACCCTTGGAGTTGATGTTCCAGAGATAGGCAGGAGTCTGGAGACATGCTCCAAGGTCAAATCAGCATAGACTTCGTTAGAAATAGAGCTCAGGACTGTCTTTGGAAGGGATCCACCCCCCACCATGAAACTGATCATTAATTTCCTCTGTAGGGCTTACCTCATTGCATCTAGGGGGCAAGTCCATGTCAGCATCACAATATACATGGGAGGAGCCACCCTGGGTGTAGGGCAATGGAAGTTAATGAGGACATGTGGCCTTCACGGGGTCGCACATGGCCTTGGCGTCTGTGATGTCCTTTCCTACCCTGCCCGACAAACTGGAGGAAGGCATTGCTTCCCCTGCCTTACGGAAGACAAAACGGAGTCTCAGAATCCTAACGGAATTGGTGCAAAGCTGCTAATAATTGTCCACCTAATGATTTGAACTCACGTTTTCTCTTATACATTCAATACAATTAGTCACTCGCCTTCTATGTCAAATGTGAGAGCTAAAAGAAAGCATAACTTTTGATAAAGAACAACTGTGTACAGAATGCAAACATACCATTCATAGCATTGCTGTGTGTGCGTGTGTGTATGTGCATGTGTGAGCATACGTTTGCATATATAGTATACATGTGCAATTCATGCGTTGCACTTGTACATGCATGTACACAAGTGTGGATACGTGTGCGTGTGTGTTTAAACGTGTGTCACTGATGTGTGTATACATGTTGTGTAAGCGTGCATGCTTGTGCCTTGTCTGTGTATGTGTGGGCAAGTCTGTGCATATATATTTATGCTGCCATGTATGCTAAACAAATAAAAATAACAAACAAAAAGACAAACAAAAAAAACCCACCCCCTGGAACTCAAAAAAGAGAATGATTTTCCAGCAGGTTCCTGCAGAGCTCTTCTCTTTATTCCTGAGAGGTTCAATTAACGGATGCAAGTCATAAAACAGTGCATTTTCTCCCTGCTATGATGCATTGTTTTTAATCTCACTGCCTTGTATTATATCACATTCCTATAATTCTTCCAACAGGAAAAGGCTTGTTTCATAAAAATATAGTCCCCAGCATTTGAAATATAAGTTCACATGCAGGCAACATATATATCACCGAGCCGGCAAACTAACTCACTTACTTAATCCACTAAACTTCAGGTGCTTCCTATATTATGTGAAATGGCTTGAAACAGGCAGGAGCTGCCAGGACCCATCACTGCTTCTTTGCTCAAGAGAGACAGGGAGCAGGGAGGAGGCGGGAGAGGAAATCCCCTGTGTGGATGCCACAATAACATGTCTTTCATTATCACCCAGTGTCAGGACACTGGGTAATGTTCATTGTGCATGCACAATAAATTACTATTTACCTGGCAGTGCCTTTGATAAGCCCGTCTCCTCTCCCTCTTTCTGTCCATGCAGCACGGAGCAGCGAAACCCTTTTGCCTATAATTCTTATTAAGGTGATACCTTTTCTGAATAAGAAAGTACACACTTCCAAAGCCCACACTCTCTGGGGTTTTTGAGGGACATTGTTTTTATTGGTTCCCTTTTATTCCTCCCACCCCGCTGTGTTTTAATGCTATAGTGACTTCTGTGTATACAACTCTCATATTGAAATGTCGGCAGCGGCAGATATATGCAATATTAAAGAGCGCTTATGAATTTTTGACATCTAATTAGTCGCTACCCAGTTAACATGTCAGGACTCAGAGGGATTAGGGAGGCAGCCCTTTCTGAATAAGTTACAGCGAGGCCCCTGTCCTTTTCATGTATTATTCTTTAATGTAGGTGGTGATTATTTGGCTGTGATTAATTGATGAAGCTCATTGGTCTGGCAAGTGGTACCGAATTCACCATCCCTCACTTTTATTTCCCTCAGTAGGGCTCTGCCACTTAATCGGAAGGACCAGCTTCTTTCCAGACAGTCTGGCCTCTCCCTGTGCATTGTTCCAGGGTGGCGGGGCCGCCCTGTGCCTGGCCTTGACCTCCACAGCTCCTTCCTCCCACAGGTCAGCGGTGGTGGTCTTTGCATTCTTCTTGCCCCTGGAAGCCCTGGGCCCTGAGCCCTGGCTGAGGCAGAGCTGACCTGGGCTGATTCCCCCTGAGGAGCACTTCCTTCTGCTCCCCCTTCTGCCCCAGTGTTCAAGCCTTGCTCAGGGTACCGTTAACACCTGTAGCACCCTGATGGTTTGGTTTACTCCCAGGTTCAGCTGCTTGCCAAGACACCAGGTGACACTCGGGGCCCTCCAAGGCCGCTCCTGCCATTGTCTCCAGCTGTGGCCCCCCAAGACTCCACAAGGGCAATGAAGCACAGCCTAATGGCACTGGCTCTGCCCCTGGGGCTAGGTGACACCAGGCTCTCGAAGAGCCAGCAACACCGGCGGATGTGGGAAGAGAGGACACCCTGGCTGCTGTCTCCTGTGCCCAGTCCTGCCATCCTGCCGGCTCCATGCGCAAAGCTGGACTGGAAAGCCCTCCTCAGTTCTGCATGGTCACCCTTCCCGGACAGACTGTAAGGTGGCTCGGTGCTCCTGGAAGCCCCAGTCCAGGCTCCCGAGGCTCCTACAGGCTGGACTCGTTCTCTCAGGTCATCTGGGTCCTCTCTGCAATTGTAGGATCTCATTGTCTTGGAAGATGGCCACGGGTTCGTCATTTCTAAGATAAAGCGAGCAGGGAAGGGTTTGTGATCTACAGCCCAGTGTTTATGCAGGGGGCTGCAGAGAAGGTCTGTTCTGCTTCAATTTATGACTCCCCTCAACACACCTGTGTACACACATAATCATATATACTGTGTACACACAACTGCACACACGTATACACATGCCTTCCCCGGGTACAAACACACAGAGGCACACATCCCATGTACACATGCAGGTACACACACACACACATACACACACACACACACAGACATGCACAGACACCCACTTTCTCCCCCACGGCTTTCCAGACAAAGGTTCTAACATCAGACTTTTCTACCCCGGCTCCCTGATTTTATGGGCGATTTACCCCCATCACAAACCCCCACCATTCAAACCTATAACTGAGGCAGTAAGAGCTGGGACCCATTGGTCTTTTCAAATGCACCAACTCTGGACCAACCATCCTAAACATGTGTCATTATCAATAAACCTTCACCTACCTCAGCTGGCGGGGTGTTTAATTACTGCACTCGACGTCGGTCAAGGCCAGCGCGGGGCAGGCGTATGAGGGGCAATTTCAGAAATTTTGTGGACATAAGCCTTTCTCCTTATTCCATTATCTATATTTAAAAGGGGCGGGGGGCGGGGGGAGGCGAAGCAGCAGCCTGGAGGGGACACGGGCTGAGGGGCTCCAGGAAAGAAAACGGTGGGGAAGGCATTTTAGCCAAAGGGCAGTTGTGCCGGCTCCTCTTTGTCTCCCCAACCCCCCCATGGGTGTGTGGGGGAGGGGTGGGGGTCGCTGGTGCTCCTGAGGGGGCAAGGCGGATGGGGGGAGCAGGGAGAGTGAGGACTGAGGGGTGTGAGGAGGGAATAATCACTGGATACGTGTTCACTTTCCCCTCCGAGGCGGATTCTCTCTGAAGGAAACACTGAACTTTGTAGTGTGAGCAGCAGCTGAAATTTAGAATTATTGTTTCCTTCTAACAGAAGACTCATTTTCCACGGCCACATTTGCAGCATAATAAGCTTTTTGTTATTTTTTCAATTAGAGTCAATTGACCTAACAAAATGCTTGGCAATTAAGTGATTTTTGTAATGGTCCGGGGGTAATTTAGCCGAGCTTGTCAGCTGTGTTTCATGAAGCCGAGATGTCTTTTTTTTTTTTCCCACGGCTTCTCTCTCTCTCCCTCTCTCTTCTCTCTCTCTCTCTCTCTCTCTCTTGAGCATAATGGCTCATAATTTCGAAATCTTTTCCTTCTGTTTCCCTCACAATAATTCGCAATTACAGGAAGTTGTTGGAGGTGATTTTTTTTTCCTACCTTGCCTTTTGAGTCAGTAATTTTAAATAAAATGTACATACTTATAAAAAGGCAGCTATTACTGAAATCACTTTTTGTGTAAACTCAATTATTTTATGAATAGTGACACCAGCTTAGACTAGGTCCCGCTCCCAAAGGCTGAGGCATTATTATCTCCAGGGTAAAAGGTTTGGAACATTCAGAGCACTCTTTCCAAATCACACCAGCTTTCAATAAGGTAAACACAACTTCGCGGGAGCAGGAGGCATCTGGGTTACCTGGTCACAAATTAAAAAGTCTGAGGGATGCATCTGCATCTTCCTGGATGCCCTCCACCCCTAGGCAAGTCCTGGACTCCAGCTTCTCTTCCTCTGATTTATGAGGGAATTCCTCATTTGCCTAATTGATTCATTTTCTTAAGACGACATCTGGAGTTACATTTCCCTTTTAAAAGGCTGCAGTTTGATCTGATGACTGGATCAGATGTTCCTTCATTGTATTACTATCTGTTTATACCTATATTAAAAAAACACATAGTCAGTTTGTATCTGCGTGATGCGTGCTTATAGAAACAGCCAGGAAACTGTGTACCCTTCTTCTTTGAGACAGTTTCAGCCAAAGGAGGTAATGCGAGTCCTTGTGGGGAGGTGTGTTATCAAGATTCATCTGTAACCTTTAGAAGCCTCATGCATGCTTCTGTGTTACTGTACACGTTTCAAGAAGATCTCTGGTTTCACACCTGAGTTAGAATTCCCTGTTGACTTCAGTTATCCCCATTGTGAAAAACAACTTAAAAAAAGCAACCTCTTTTCCTCCTTGGCAGCAAACTTCCCAGTAGGGGGCAGTAGAAGAGTGAGCCAGCCAAACCCCATTTTGGCGAGCCCTCCAACAAGGGCAAGACCACCAGCCCGGGGAAGCCCGTCTCCTCCGGGCCCACGTGTGGACACAGAGCAAGAGAGATCCAAGGTTTAGAATTGGCTTCCCAGTTCTGCCTGAATCCTGTCTACTCCAATTCTCCTCCTTCTCATTTTAGGGTTTCTCTCTATGCAAAGGGGCTCCGCGAAGGTTGTGGCTTTCGTCATGTGGGTGCTAGGAGCCCCAGCCACATCTCCTACTGAGGTTGCTTAGGCAGCAGGGGGAATGGGGGACTTCTGGGATCCTGGAGGCTCTTGCAGGGCCTAAGGAGGCAGATGTCCAGTGCCATTTGACTCATGCTGATTTAGTTGACACCCAAATTGGGCCATTATTTCCTTTTCCTGCAGCTCAATTTCCCCAGTTCTAAATTGGGGAGATCAAGCTAGATACCACCTGCCAAGCAACCGCACAATCACTTACTCTCTACCGCACGTTCTGTCATTCGTTTGACCCACGCGCCTTCATTCAGTCGTTACCGAATGCAGGTGGATAGGCAGAAGGCACATTCCATGTGTTAACAGGGTCATCATCTTCTTGGACTCGATTGAGCCATCTTTTAAAATACGGGATCTTAGAGCAATTCCAAGTCATTTCTTTCTTTCTTTCTTTCTTTCTTTCTTTTTTTTTAAGAACTTTATTTATTTCACAGACAGAGATCACAAGTAGGTAGAGAGGCAGGCAGAGAGAGAGGAAGGGAAGCAGGCTCCCTGCCGAGCAGAGACCCAGATGCGGGGCTCGATCCCAGGACCCTGGGATCATGACCCGAGCTGAAGGCAGAGGCTTTAACACACTGAGCCACCCAGGCAACCCCCAAGTCATTTCTTTATATTATTATTATTTATTATCATCGATTGTATAATGTGCCCTCATCAAAGACATAAACAGATTTGGAGGGACATAAATTTATTTCACAGCTTTTAACGAGGTGTGTGTTTTCCACAGTGATATTCCCCTTCTATTCGGAGATCCCTGGGACTCTCTCCCCATTGCTCCCATGGTCCAGGACAGCGACAGCGCTAGGTGTGGTTGAGTTCAGATGCTAAGTCCGCGAGGTGTGGCCCCGGGGTGGGGCTGGGCCAGGCCGAGGCCTCTCGGGGCTTTGCTTAATCCGCGTCTCATTTCCCCCACTGTGACAGCAGAAGCTCTAGTTCAGAAGAAGCATCTTGCTGAAGAAAGAAGCCAAAGCAGAAAGTATTAAACTTTCATCCAACACCATAGGAGAGATGTAGTTATTAAATTTCAGCTGCTTATCAAACTGATATGAAAGTCATTTTGCATGATTGCTTTGCGTCCTCCAATCTTCTGCTCTCATTCGCAATGCATCTCTGTGTTTTCTTATTAGGAAAATACTCAAAGGATAAAAAAGCTGATAATATTATTCAGTTTTGACAATTAGGTTGAAAAAAAAAAAACATTCAAAGAAGTGCTTTTTTATTGCAGCTGGTAATAATACTGGGGGTCCTCTTGATAGCAGTCTATAGTCATGCTACCCGAGGTGACACGGGCTTTATCTTCTAATTGCCATGTACTGGTTATACTGGATCCAGGCAAGGGAGGGTATTTCCAGTCTCCTCATGGGTACATAGAACTCTGGTTTCTATGACATGAAGAAATACGCTGAGACTCTTGCATTCACTCACTCTTGCCTTTATGGTCAGTCCACTCTGCTAATCGGACCCCGGAAAGGGCCTCCGGCTGTTCATTCAGGGTGTCCTTGTCAAACCATTACCGTGTGCTGAGAAATGTGTTAAGACCTAGGGATGGAGCTCTAGGCAGCTGACCACTTACAACAGAACTGCATCTCTCTTTAATAAGTTGTCATAGTTTAGTTTTCATTATATCCGTGCTCAGCCTTATAAAATAGGTGTACATTTCCACACATGCAGAAAGATGCCTTTTCCCCACCGCTTTGCTATCTTTCCACGGTCTGCAGAAATACCAAAATGATTTCTGTTTATCCATTCGTCAGTTTTATATGCCTTATTTTGAATTTTAGCACTCTTAAGAGCTGTATGAGATAGAGACTTGTTTTCTCCCTGGACGGCGATGGGAACTGAAGCTCAGAGTGGTCAAGGGACTTATCCAGGGTCTCACAGATGACACATGGCAGCCCGCGATTCCAGCCTGGTCTGTGCCGCCGTAAGGAGTGCTATTTTTAACTTAGCTTGTTGCCAGCAGCTCCTACATCCATCTCCCCAGTGTCCACTACGTTTTATTTCTAAGTGTTGAGAGAGGATGGCATGATGGTCATTGTCCACTCAGGAAAGCAAGCATCGGGCCTCAAAGAGGAGAGATGGAGCAGTGGGAGCCCCAACCTCTCAACCTTCTTTCACATCTTCCCCTCATCTCTCTGCTTCTCCCCTGCACTTATGGAGGGAAAGAGGCCTCATGACCCCATCTATACAGACCGATACTGACAAGAGGGGGTACAGCTACAAAAATCCGATCCTGAAAAGCTCCAAGAGCCCTCAAGTGCAAGGGAGAGGTGGTGGCCCCACCCAGTGGAAACCTTTTTACTGAAAGTCAGAAAAGATCGCCATTAGTTCAACAAGATTTACTGAACGCCCACTGTGAGCCAGACCAGGTTCTCAGTACTCGGAACAGTGAAAAGAACAGAGGCCCAGCAGCATGCGAGGGAGGCATGTGCATTCTAACTGGGAGTCAGGCTTGTAACAGCAGACACAATGACCTGTAAGGAGGTATTGAGCAGGAGGGACAAAGCATCCGTGAGCAAGGTAATGGAGCAAGGGGAAGTGTTTCAGTGTGGAACAGCCTGATCAGAACTGGCTTCAGATCTGTCTTAGGAAAGTCTTTTCCCTGCTTGGTCTCACATGTCATGATTCTAAAAGGAGAAGTTGAGTTAAATCAAACCTTTCCAAACTTGGCTGATCTTAAGAATTGCTAGGAAGAGGTTTTTGTTCGTTTGTTTGTTTTTGACGGAATAGAATCCCCACACACTTACAGATTCAGGCCACCAGACTATTATAGATCAGAGGCCTGGGAATATGCATTTTTTAATAAAAGCGCCCAGGGAGATGCAGATGTGCAACCAAATTTAAAACCCTGGACTAAACGTGCACCCTGGGTGTGCGTGCTCTAAGGACGCCGTGGCCCTTACGATGTTTGTGAACTTACTGAACACAGGAGTATTCTTTCTTCCTGGGGATGTTAACAGGGGTTAATGGACCCAAAGTTTGGTAAAGCACCTGGCCCAGGTCTTGGTGCATCACTGGGGTCCACAATCGCATTCCAACTCCACCTTGTCGCTCTAACGTCGAATCACACCTCTCTGGAATAACGAACGGGAGACAAAGACGTTTGGAGAGGAGCAGCTAACCCTATAGGGGCCGAGAAAGAAAAAGGACCCTAAGCCATGATTCAGGCAGGCCAGTTTCATCGACGAGGTTCACGAAATACACATGCGATTCGCTGAGATGATGGACGAAGGCCGGACCTCAGTGTTTCCATAGTGAGCGCGTCCTCTGCTGGGTGGGGTCTGACTTCCTCCAGGTCCCGGTGAGGGAAGGGCGTGATCCTTGAGTTCCCTTGACTCTAGGCAAGTAAGGACTACGAAGGCTTCTGTCCTTTTGCACAAAGCTCTGACCAGCTATCTCTGCCATCAGATCGTCTCTGTGTGAGGCAGACTTCTTTGTCTCATTCATCACCTCAGCTCTTACAAAACTGAAATTATATTTAAAGAAATGAAAATGAGGTGGCAGCAGAAACGCCAGAGATCACACACCACATACGTATCGCTGATGAAAGAGTGACACGATCCATTCCCCCTTGGTCTCCTGTGACGGCTCCTTCCTGCCCCTCTTCCCCACCATGGTTCCTTCTTCTCGTCTCTATTCTGTTTTTATTGGAAGAAGTCCCACCTCACACATCATCTCTTGTACTGTTGGTTGTTTTCTGTGCACTGTCTCTTCCCCTGACTAGAATGGAAGTTCATGGGAGCTGGGTATTAGAGTTGTAGCCGTTGCTCCATATTCTTACCTATCACATAATAGGTGCTCAATAAATTATTTTTGAATAAACGAATTTCAACTCACTCTTGCTTTCTTGCTGATTGGACATCACCAATCTTTCCCTGTCATTTTTTTTTTTTTCCATTGAGTTTCCCTCACCCACCTGGTTGGCATCATCATGTTCTATCTCGCTGATAGAAAAAGTTAATTCAAAAACAAAATTAAAAATAAAAATGGAGAAAGAAGATACAAGTAGAAAATTGAGCACAAACTATTAAATTTATGATAATCTTTATACAACTACACAGTTGATGCCTGGACACTCCATAGATCTTACAGTTTGCATTTTAATTTGAGGTATACTTTGATAGCATCCATCATGGTAAGGACAGAAATTTGAAGATTACTTTGCAAAATTGCCAATTTCTAATATGCTACAAGGAAACAGAAAAGACTGAAATATATTTGCGATGAGTCAAATATAGATTTTATTTTTAAAAACATACTTTGATTAATTTCAGGTACCTAATTATCTCCTCAATTTAACAACTATGTCTGTTTCAATGACAGCTTTTTTAAATATTTGACTCTAATAAACCTCCCCTCAAAACTTGTTAGGCTATTAATTTGATAATATTTTTTAATGGAATGTTCATTTGGTAAAGAATGCCTCGTGCATATCATAAAAAGCCGATCCCTTAAAAAATGCGATAAAAAATGATACTTTACAATCTCATCACTCAGGTGCTGTGCTGAGTGTCCACCCCACCATCTACTCTGGTTGTCTTGGGTGGTGTCTCTCTGAGGCTGGGGATCGGATGGCCATCCAAGGCTAACACCCATGTAAACCCCCCACCCCATGTGGACCCCAGCTACGTGACCTATCCTCAGGGCATTCAGCCATATACGCAAAATACAACTCGAGAAACTCGGAATTCTGCCATTGTCCTCATGTTTCAGATAGCGATGATAAAGATATCTGTAATTTGTCAATATGCTTTCCTTTCATTAACTGACCATTTATTCATCATCAGCAGGAGAAGATTAAAGAGGAAGAGCGACTAAGAGCAAATGGACTTCCTCACTCCTGAGGCATAGACTCTCAGCCTAATCTGCCAATGACTGTTCTGCTCAAGACCCCAGATCTATACCAATACACTTAGCATTGGGGTCCGGTATTAATACTGAATCAATTTACAAAAGTAAACAGCATAGCTGTGGACCAAATCTTGGACTTGTTGGAAATTTAAGCCAGCAAGCATTTTTCCAATGAGCGTTCTGTGTGAGGCCAGCAGCACCGTATTTCCAACATAATATCCTAAAAAGAAGAAAAGAAATGTAGATGTTCCGAACTCAGAGCTCAGCACCACCCTTGGCCCTCTGTGACTGCGAGTGTGTCTCTTAGTCTCCTTGACTGGCAGCAGTTGCATCTGGAAAATGGCAATTCAGACCCATGCATCGTGGGGTAGCTGCAGAGCCTAGGCTGATCTATTTTAATAGATCACCAAATGTGCCCAGGCACATGCTAGGAGCTCGGGGAAGGTCGGCTGCGATGGCCATGACGACGGTGATGACGATGAGGACAGAAGGGTCCAGTTGTAAGCTTTCCATAAATAGGTTTCACAGGACAATAGGAAATTTCAGCTCAGAAGCTGTAAGTCAGGGGCCTGAAGGCTATGAGTCACCACTTCGCTTCGTGCCTGTCAGTTCATTTTTGAGAATCCACAGAAATAGAAATGTTCTATCAGACCAACTTGGATTGCCATCTGGCCCACACATTTTCCTGGCACGGCCCGAAGGCCAGCACTGCTATTCTCCCCTCCAAGCAAAACCCCAAGTTTAGCAGAACAAAATCTGGTGCTGAAATGCATCGAGCACAGCATCGGTTAATTATCACGATTAGCATATTAGTAGTAGCTCTGGGGCAATTAATATGAAGAATAATTGAATCTGGGCTATAGTAGTTAATATAACTACGAGTTAGGTTAATATAAACTGCTGGTAAACTATTTAACAGACCAGTAACACCGACGGGGAACATTTTACACTTTTTAGACAGGCTTTTTACATTCATTAGCTTGTCGAGTCTTCTTTGGCTTGTATTATTATCCTGAGAGTCTCTTTAGGGAAACTGAGGTTTCAAGCGATTGAGAATTATCCCAGGTGAGGAGCTGATATGTAGAATATCGGAAATATAGAAAAACCTGCTTTCCGACTACTTGTATAGCAGGGCCTGGAGATGGAGAGAGGAAAGACAATTTTACGGACTAAAGCATTGCTTGGCTCCACTACTGAGTGCCCCCGGGACGCCAGACCAGGAGAGAGCTCGGAACCCATCAAATGCGACGCCCTCATACAAATGAGCAAGAAGACTTCCCTCCAAAGAATAACCTATGACACAGATTCCAAATTGATTTTCTTTTTTTAATTTCAGAGTTCCTTTCTGAGGTCCCAGTCTTGAGCTCTTAAAGTGATCTTTTTTTAAAAATTTCTATGAACTGAAAATCACATACTCACGTTTGTTAAAGCTGCATATTAAGTGATCAGTTTAGTTCTAAACCATGGTCTAGTGCTGCATTGCCAAAAACATGTCCCATTTAATTCAGTAATGTAGTATTAGTTATTGTGGAAAAAGAGGATTTCTTGGTCAATTACGGTGAGGTGTTCTGGGTTAAAACATGAATTAAACTGATTTTTTTTTTTTTATTTCTGATCTTTTTGGTTTTTACCTTAAATATGCAAATAGGGTGCTGTGTCCCCATCCATCTTGGACAGCGGTGAAATCCTTTGCATTCAGAAAACCCCTTGAGACTCATATTCAAAAGATCAGTTGGGGACACTTGGGCACGACAGCATTTTCAACCGGCTTCTGGTGTGTTTGCTTCGTAGCAAATATTCCTGATCGATGAAAACTTTCTGCGTGTACTCGTCTGTCTCTGGCCACCTTATAGAGGGATGAAGCCCGTAAAAATACAAACCACAGAGAGAAGGGAAGCCATCCCAATCCGGTTTCATTTGAACTGCAGTGACTTTCCAGGTAACTAAATCCACTCTGTGCCCGGATTTCAAGCCTCGTTCTCAGCTCAGAGCCTCCCCACGGGTGACCCTCCTTTTCCACCTCTGTGGACCCCGTGCCTACAATGAGCCGGTTTTCACACACTTGCTTGCTATTTTAGGCTCCTACTTCTGGATCGGGGCTTCCTGTGGTGAAGTACCTGAGAAGAAAACATGCACAGAAGGGTGAGTATTTATAGGTTTGAGGCTCTGAAACTAGAGAGTTGCACTTGAACCAATAATCACTGACAATACTCATAATCCCTAAATGTGCTCACATCCAGGGAGGGGCGACCTCAGCCATTTCTCCCAGGTGGCCTAGGTAATACACCTACAGGGAAAGAGAAAAGTCAGACCAACAATGTGGGCCTTTGATGTGAACTGAACTTTTTATCATGTAGAATATTAAGAATAACCAGGGAGGCATGAGAAAAGTCCAGGAGTTTTGGCCGAAAGCTTGGTAACATTTGCTGTTCTCAGAGGCACATTTGTTTTACTTTTAACCCTTCAAATTCATAGGCTTTGAAATTGAAATGTCCCTACTGATTTAAAACTTGGCTTCAACTGTGTCTGTCCTGGAAAACTGATGGCTTGTCCATTTGCTTTTTTATAATTTTTTAGGGAAAAAAAATGTTGACTTTGAAAATAGCATAAGAATAAACAGTTACAGGAGGTTTTGTGCTGCGGTCACTCTGACTTTAAATTTTAAACATTTCAATTTGCTTTAAATATCCTATCCGGCAGAAAAGCTCCTTGTTTTCTCTATTTTGAAAACAAAAACAAAAACAAAAAACAAAAACACAACAAACAAACAGCCAACATACTGAGATTGAGAAAGTGTCCAACGAAACTTTAACTTTCTTTCTCAAAGACCCACACATATGGATTTTTTACTTTGCACTTAAGACCACATTTCTAGAGGCTGTCCCTCCCCTAGCCTCCTCTTTGAATATGTAACACTCTGCGTGCATCTAATAGGTCCTTCAATTGTCCACTTGCACCTTCAAATTATGGGACAAGTGGCCAATTGGGCCTGCAATTGGCTAATTGCACTGACAATTAGCCAATTGTGGGTATAATTAGCTGCATGTAGAATTAATCATATGCACAGAGTGGGCAGCCACTCTTTGAAAACATAGAACTAAATGTGTTCTAGATGCACATCTGTACCCAGGCACAAAGGAGACACAGGCGAGGATCCTTGATGAATCACTCTTAAGAGAATCATTAAAACAAATTTGGTGCTTGGTTACAAAGACCCCATGATTAAACTCTGCACATCCGGTCTACTTTCTTTGTCTACCAGGAGCTTGGTGTGGACATGGCAATGAAGGTCCCAGCATTGAAAACTAATTCTTCACCCTGAGGGTCTTTGCAACAAGCTATCCTGTCTCCTGATACCCCCACTTTAAAATTTTAAATTAAATCTTCAGATTTAGGATGTAGCTGGTGAGTTGCATCAGACAGACTCTGTAACTAGAGCCTTCAATAAGGAATCTGACTCCTTTTGGTCCACAGTGCAAAATGTTATCACCTCCTTCATCCCTAACACCCAAGCTTCTCAAGCATATTCTTGAGGAACCAGGACAAAATCTCAGGATAAACACAGTGCTTGTCCGTGAAACATCAATTTTATTTGATGGGAAGCAATATATAATAATTCTAAATTTTAAGCTAAGTAACAGAAAATTTTGAAAGAAGTTAAAATAGTGATAGTCAAAATGCTATAAGGACAAATTAATATAGATCAGTGATGACTGGCTCTCAGGTGTTTTGTTTTATTTTGTCTTAGAATGGAATCAGATCATTGAGAATTATCTAATGAAAGAGAGAGCATGAGAAAGAGATAGAAGGAGAGAGAGAAAGAGAAAGAGACAAGGATCCTAGAATCCAAAACTCAATAAATCAAATAAATCTGAGATTTCCAACGATAAAGAATATATTTTTTTTCCTTATCTCAGCATTTTACCAAACAAAAGACACCAAAGGCCAGTGTTTTCAAGTAATTCCTGTTCCTTGGTGATGGGAAATGCTACTCTAGACCAAACAGTCAGTTGATTACAGAATAAAATCCAGGGATTTGGCTACTTCCATCCCTCCTCATGAGCCTCAAGCTTCAACTCTCATCTTCCACTTAGTGAAGAACCTTCTAGGAACCTACCAATACTGCAGGCAGGTCCATCCACTGAACCTTCATACACTACTGCTCGTACACTATGTTTCAAATGACCACCACGAATTTGAAACCAAGGCCATGTGAAATGAATGGAGTCATGTCCAACATTAGAGGTGTTGAAGGAGTGAGAACCATGAATAATGGAACACTTCCTGAACATACGGACAAGCTTTCTGACGATGGAAGGACAGTCGTTTTCCTCCTAGGTTGTAAATGTTGCTGGATTTTACATGCGCACTCTTATTTAACTACAGAAATTGCATTGACATCATATCTATTTCTAGGAAAGAAGGAAGACAAGAAGGGAGGCTAGGAAGCCCTTACTCTTACTTCTGATATTTTCATAGGTGTTACCTCATTTACTCTTCAAAATAATAACATCAGATATAAATAATAACTGCTCAGTTTGGGGGGTGAGGTTACTGAGCCTTGGAGAAGGTTGAGTGATTTTGTTAAGGTTGTGCAGTAGCAGGCAAGAGAGAGCCAGGGTTCAAATTCCCTTACACACATCTCCAAATCCTCTTTTGGAACAAATTCTTTAAATATAAGCCATGTAGCCCTAGACATATGAAAAAATATTATGATCATTATACTTCATGTTCAAGCGCATGTAAAAAAAAAAGTCATTCAAGTATATGTGTCTGAACACAAACATCTGTATTTGTCATCTTCTACATAAATATTCATTTGTATTAAGAAATTGTACAAATGGTAATGCTGACACTGAAAGAAGTAAGATTTTGTCTTGTCTTCTAATTGAACTGAGCCTAAATTCTGGATTTACAAATTAATGTTTGCATTCCTAAAAGACCTCAAAGCAAGTCCAGGCCAGAATTTCTCTGCCACTGCATGTTCCCAACAACAGGGCACAAGAAGGGTTTCATTCACTGAACGTGCCCCTCTAGTTAGCCCTTCGTCCAAGCTGACTTGTGTACTGTTTATTGGTAATATACTTGACATTTCACCAAATATGTTGTCAGCATGTAAACAAACTTTCCTTCTCTAACATAAGCCTGGACTCCCACTTCAAGTGTTACCCCTCTATGAAATTTCCCTTGGAATAAATATAAGTATGTTTCAATGCCCTCACAGTGCCTGTTGTATAAAATGTATCCATTGTGTTCTTCCCTATACCTATCAGCTATTGCTGTCACAACGCTGCTTAACAAATAACCCCGTTATTTGTCGTTGCATGCTACATGTAAGCTTGAGTAGGCTGAAGCTTTGTAGTCCTGTGGCCTGAAGCTCTGTTCCAAGCTGCTGGTGGACTGGGGACCTGCTCCCTAGGTCTTCCCATTTGGGGACAGTTAAGGAAGCAGCATCCACCTACTGCATGCTGTTGTTCATGGCAGAGATCAGGAGTGAGAGCTGTGGAAACGCTCTGCCTCCAGCAGCTGTTGCTTAAATAGGGTAAACACCACACCCTTTTACATTCCATTGGCCAAAACAAATAATACAGTCAAGCTCTACATCACAGAGATGGGGAAATAAGCTCTGTCTTTAGAGTAACAAAAAGTGGTAGAATAGTGAATTCTTATGAACAAATAACCAAATCTACTGTGCTATCTCTCTACATATTATTTTCCTCCCACTGATCAGTAAGGTAAAAATAACATTAAATTCATATCTATCTTCTTATCTCTTTTAACCAATATAAAGTTGGTATCCAAAGAAGGCTCACTTGATACCTGAATACATCATTGGTTTTATTCCAGAGTAAAGGAGTGAAAACATCAGATGGTACTTTCTGAAAGAACCAAATTAGATCAATATTTAATTTTTCCAATTTATCTCTCTCTTACACACATGCGCGTGTGCACACACACACACATTTTACTTTAATAGTGTTGTTTTGGAGATGAGGGAACCAAGACGTAAAGAAGTTAAGAGATTTTTTCCATGGTTGCCCAGCTAAGAAACAGAAGACGGTGAATCAGACACAGAATGGTTTGACAGTGTATCCTGTGATCTTAGTCCATCAACAATGTTGGACTTCATTTTCCTGCCCTTGGAAATCCCTGGTGAAGTAAAGGAACACTGGGTTAATCAGGTAAGGTTCTTTGTGTGTGTGTGTGTGTGTGTGTGTGTGTGTGTGTATTTGTTTGTTTGTTGAGGTGTACATATTTTAGGGAGAGAGACTTCCCACTGAACATAAGCCCAATACAGGGCTTGATCTTGGGACACTGAGATCCGAACAGAGCTGAAATCAAGAGCTGGACACTCAACTGACTAAACCACCGTGGGGCCGCAAACAGAGAAAGCTTCTTAAGTGATGTGCTGAGCTGTTAGGTCAGAATCAAAAGTAGTGATACTCAGGTATGTTTCTCCTTCTAGAAGATGTGAGTGTGATAATACACCATGGGACAGTGCCCTTATAGAAATTAGCAGCAGACACACTTTGATGTCAAGAAGTATTGTCTAGAGGTGTTTGTCTCACATTTTTACATTGTGGCACACACAGGAAATGATTTTATTTGTGCTACATGGTGTGAAAAAGAACAGAAAATATCACAGTGATCTGAAAAGGGGTGACTGGGTAGAAGTCCCCAGGTGCCACAGACCCCATAAGCCACCCACAGGTACTGGGATTCTCTGCTAAGGACAAACCTCCTATACTCCGGATCACACATGCTCACTCTAGTCAAAATCGGAGGTGATCAAGGCTGAATAAACAGACTCATCTCACCCACAGGCGATGTGATCTCATGCTTCCCATGATATATTTCTTAGTGGTTTACAGAGCACTCTTGTAGATATGGATAAATTCATTATCCAAAATCCAACTGAAGATATCAGTGTTGTCATAAATTATAATACAGTAACCAGGTCTGGTGAGTCACCCAATATTGGAACCCAAAGCACCTTAAATATCAGTGTCCTGATTCCCTAGAGCAGGCAAGGTTTGACCTTCCTCATCTGTTGATCACTCATCTGAGTCCACAACTCGCCACAGCATAGCGAGGAAACTGAAAGGGTTTCTCAGGAGCCAAGACTTTCGAGGTTCTAGTCCCACACCCTAGTCTCCATTCAGAATCAATAAATATCATAAGAATCACTTGGTTTTAAGTTTATTTAAAAGTATAGAAAACAGACTGTCTCATCAAAGTATTATTACTCAGAGAATTGACGGTTAACAGACCAACCAGAAAGAGAAAGAACAACAACAACAACAAAAAAAAAATTAAAGAAATTAAGAAACTTAAGAAAGATGAATCATGGCATTCTGGGGCATCAGTGTAAGGACAAATTGTGCTACAGATCTCAAGGTCATGATTGTTTATTTAAGTGGTAAATGCTGTATACAAAATGAAGATTGGGGAATAATTAGATAGTTCTAAACATGCACTAGAAAAATTTTCTACCATGTTTAAAATCAAACAAACAAAAAAATTAAGACAATGGAAACAAATATGCCTTCAGAAGGAGAAAGAAAAGGAAGGAAGGAATTTTTTTTTTCTTGAAGGCTGAGATCACTATTAAAAATAGTTCAGGTTTGTTTTATCTTGTATCAACGGAGTGACAAGATTTAAGGACAACTTTTTTGCTTAGAGTCACAGTGTGAGTTTCAAACTCATAGATGACTTATTCCAAAGCCCACACTGTGAGCTGACTACACCATCTTTGAATGGGACTCTTCATCTCCTGCACAGGTAAGGGGAGTTGAGATGCTAGTATTAAAGACATTGGCTCTAAAGGTGGGAATCTGTTAATGTTGTGCACAGTCACCTGAAAAACCAAGTGCACCTCCAGGGCCCTTCCTTCACTGTCCACTTGGCTGCAAACCCCTCCCCCAAGTGCATAAAGAGAAGGCACAGACTGGAGTTTACACTCTGACCGCCTATCTCCGTCTGTAGCAGGGAGACCCACAGCATTAACTAAACATTGCTTTTTTGTATTTATAAAGAATAACAGCTACATGCCACTAATGCAGTGCCATTTCATTTAATGACATCCAGCACTGAGTGATTTAATTATTCTTTTAGTCATTGAAACATTCATCATAGTTTTCCAGCGGCTCCAAGAGAGCCCGCTTGCCTCTTGAATCCATTAATGTAGAGCCTGCTAGCTGGCCTCCCCTTGGAAAGCCGTTCAGCTGTGAACCTGGGGAAAGAGGGCTGATACCTTTCAAAGTGTCATTTCTGTTTTTGTCATGGATTTTAAAAGCCTCATTGTGTGCTGCTGTGAGAACCTACTATGTGCCGGGTTCAGCACTGGGTTATTTTACTTAAATGTCCTCATTAATTCATGATGAAAAGCCAGAAAGCAGGTGTCTTTATTCCCATTGTACAGGTGAGAAAACTCAGTGCTGGAGACTTCAGGTGGCTTCGCCACGACGACACATCCAGCTGGGATCTGAACATGGGTCTGTCTAAAACCTTTATCAGGGACATCAAAGGTGGAGACGATGGTAAGAACCCTGAGGACAGTAACTAACAGAACAGTGTACACAGGACATTTTACATTTATTATCCATATGAACCTTTAAACAACCTAGTGAGTTAGACTTCCCATTATCAGATAAGGAAACAGACCCAAAGAAGTTGAATGATGTGCTAAGGATCACAAAGGAAAAGCACAGAACTGGGGCTTTTTATGGGGTCTAACTTCAAAGTAATTGTAAACCCACCATGCTGTGCATCAGTGTTAATAGAATTGGGATCAGATTCTTCACCGGTGATTATAGATATCAATGTGCAAGGATTATCTCTCCCTTTGGCAAAACGGCTTGATCTTGTTTATTGGGGTCTTGTGATGTTTGGAATAAGATCGTTTATAACAAGTGCCTCGCATATAGAGTGATGAACACCTAACTGTATTTTAGTGGGTCAACAGTGGCATCTGAAATACTGGGCTGCCGTGAATCAGCATGGCGAAAGTCAGATGTATTTTTCAGACAGAGAGCTGCTTCTCTAGTGACTTTTTTCACCTGGAGACCATTCCATTCCTGGTAACTGCAAAATTTTGCAAAGCTTAAAATAATCATTCTCTAAAGCATTGAAATTGCATTTGAGGAATTTATCCTAAGGAAAGATTCAGAGATATGCCACACGCAACCTGAGGATGGTCATTGATAGGAAAAACAAATTGGAAACATCCTGTAGATTGTGATTGTTAATTGTAAATTATAGAGTATTTACTCATCTGCATCTCATGAAGTCCTTAAGAATGACACATACGTGTATAGACACACTTATGCACAGGTATACACATATGGACAAAGAAAGAAAGAATACCGCAAATCAATTTAACAGTGGCTTTTGTTGGTTGAGAAGGAGGGTTGTGGATGTGTTTTGCCATTGTGTGTATGTGTGTGGGTGTTTCTTAAGCTACTTTCTGTTCGCCAAGTTTTCCTTATTGAGTGTGATGTTTTTAGTAACTCACAAATAAGGAATCATGCCTGAGTAGCCTGTGGCTGAGTGCAGCCCTGCTCTTCACCAGAAGCATTGCTGTAATTCAAGCAAACATCCTGGAGCACTTGTCCATGCTCACATCCTGGTGAACTGTGCAGGGTCCTTGGCACCAGTGGCTATCTGGTGAACGCGGCCGGCCCTAAAGAAAACCATGACATAAGTCTTCTTTATAAAGTCCGAAGTGTACCTGTCTTCAATCTCCACAAGTAGATGGAGGAAAAATCCTTATCATTTCTACTTGAGTTGTTAAGATGGCACAGAAGTGGTTTTTGCAATAAAACAGGCTTTACCCAAGGGCACTCGGTGTAGATAACATGTGTTTGTTTATTCAAACTCTTGATCTTCTGCCAGATTTTTCCAGAACGGGGTTAATTTACTTTGTCTATGCATAGAGTAGACACCTTTAGCCATTTTAAGAATAAGGATCTCTTTTTTTTTTTAACATTTAATTTATTTATTTGACTGAGAAAGAGAGAGAGAATATGAGCACGCACAAGCCAGGGGAGCTGTGGAGGTTGAGGGAGAAACAGACTCCCCACTGAGCATGGAACCTGAGGCGGGACTTGATCTCGGGACCTGGGATCACGAGCTGAGCCAAAAGCAGGAGCTTAACTAACTGAGCCACCCAGGCACCCCATAATTAGGACTTCTTTATAATATTAACAATGAAGCAAAAGGTTGCAACTACCGATTCCTTATATTAGTTAAGGCATGTTTATGAATGGAAGATTTTGATGTGTTAATTCAGTAACCTTTAAAAATGACTTGCATATGTGAATGTGTGTGTATATATGTATATATATATACACATACACACAAAGGTGTAAGACACTTTCATGCATGATCTAACAGTTATGTATGTGAATTAAAAAAGCCAACTAGTGAGCACTTACTTTATGCACCAGACATTGTGCTCAGTGCTTTGTAAATATTATTTCCATCAATATTTATAAAAAACTCATGGGGTAAGCTCTGCAGTCACCCCTTCCACAGATGGGACACTGGTTTGGGAGGTTATTAACTCATCATGGCCGTGCCAAGAACTTAACTTTGGCTCCAGAGTGTGTTTCTTACATGGTTGAGGGTAAATGATTCTGGTTTCTCAAAGCCCATTTAATGCTGCTGAAAACCAGGGACCGAACTATCTTACATTGGGAATTCCTATAAATAGGGTCAATCCAATACATCTAGAGGGAAACTTTGGGAACAGACCATGAGAGTGGCCACTTGCAGAAAAAGGAGCCTTAAAACCAGACTTCTCATGGCTCTGGGATCTCTACAGCTGTCTGTATGATGCCAGAATGCAGAAAACACTCTTCATTTCGCAAGATCATCTTATAGCCTGAAAGACCCGCTCGCCTTGAAGGACCAGCATGGTCAGCTGGCCTTCCATGACCCTGAGCTGGTGGCCGTCTGATCCTTTCCCTCCCCGGGTCTCTGCCTGTGGGCAAGGATCTCTCTCTCTCTCTCTCTCTCTCTCTCCCCCTCTCTCCCCGGCTTCAGCTTCTGCAGCAGCAGATGAGTCAAGCAAGAGGTCTGGACGCGAATGCCGAGCTCTTGGACCCAAGGATCCTGAGACATAGAAGCAATGAGGTTTTATTCCCCCTGGCTTCACACACAGCCACAGGCTCTTAAATGCCTCCATCTGAGATAAGACTATTTGCAAAAAAAGCTTCAACAGCCTTACCGTCTTACAGGCTAAGCTTTTTGTTTTTGTTTTTGTTTTTTAGTTTAGGGTGTTATTTATTTATTTATTTGGAAAGGGGGGGTGGATCCTGTTTTGCTTCTTCCCAGGTTCAACCAATGCTCAAAGAATTAGAGCTCCATGTGTTTCACGGGCCTCGGCTGGCAGGAGGCGTCTCCATGGGCTGCTCCACTCTGTGTCTCAGGAGACCCGCGAGGTGACTCTTTGTGTCTGGACTCCCGGGGAGACGGCAGGGAGACAGGGCCCCAGGTACGGGTGAGCCAGAGAACGGAGGCCCAGCCGCCCAGTCCTGGGGGGGCACCGCTTGCTGCAGGTTCTGAGGGGGCAAATCTGTGCCGATCAGGGCCTTCATTTAAGCTCTGTCCCCGCCTCCTCCTCAGTTAACACCCCAGCACACACAATACCAACGAAGGTGATTATCTCTGCTAGCATAATTCCTCCCTAACATCTGCTTTCGCCCATAACACTCCACTAATTTTTCCCTCATTTCATTACACATAATTTTCTTTCAACACAATCTACATGTATTAAGTGGTAATGACTTTCCAGTTAAGAGCAAATCGACACCAAGGGACCCCGGTCCCCCCCACGGTTGCCTGCAGAGCCTGACTCTGGCTATTAGAGATAAATTCTGTACCTCAGGAAGCTGCAGTGAGGTAATCAATCAATTAAGCGCTTAGGACATACATTATCAAACTTCCACAGTGCGGGGGGCAGGGGGCCATGCTGATGTACTTGCCGTGATTTTTTAGGAATTCAAAAAAAAAAAAAAAAGAATAAATAAGATCGAGAGCTATTATACAACCAGGCTATAATTTGCCACTCAAAGTCAGGGGCTGGTTTGTCAGACTGAATGCTGCGGAGTGACTGGGAGAGAGCCTTAGGCCTTGGACGCGCACTCTCCTGGGCAGGAATCTGGGCTCTGCTTCTGTTTATTGGTGTGTCCTGGGGCACTCGGGTCGGTGGGCTGGGAGTCTGAGATTTGTGTCTTTTAAAAAGGAAGAAAAGACACCTGGAGGTCTAACTCTTACTGCCTAGCTTTGCGGTGGGGATTAACTAAGACTGTACATGTGGAAGGGCCTGGCCCATAACAGACACTCCGGAAACCTTCATTATCTTACTTGTCCTCCTGGGCTGTGGACTGAGGACAGGTTATGTGAGCAGAGATCACCAAAATGCTGCCATCAAACCCTAGAGTTCCATTCCTTCTTTCCCTCTTCCCCCATCACGATCACCATCGGGTTTATCCGGTTTCTTAAGAAAAACGCCAAAATGTACAGAAGCCTGAAATGACAGTCAGAATATTGCCAGTCCTTACTCATGGGCTTTATAGGCTGGTCCCTCTGTGCTCAAACCTCACTTATCTCGTCAATAAAAATGGGCATTTATCCGTCACCATGAAGGCCACTGCGGGACTCAGAAGAAACATGTATTAAACTGCTTTGAAAAGCATAAATCACAAAGTTGGATTTTTTAAAAATAATATAGTTTAGCATACCAATATTTTTTTTTAAAAAACTCAGTCCAACCTATAAATATCACATGTGTCTGAAAAGTATATTAAACGTTGCCCACACAGTTCAAAAGACAAATTAGCTGCAAAAGCAGAGGGAAGAAAGAAAGAAAGAAAGAAAGAAAGAAAGAAAACATTAGGTATATGTGGCACTATAAAAATAAAATATTTGTGAAATAAATAAAATAAATGGACAAAATATTTTTATCATATGTGTCAACCAATAATATACAAATATGCTTATATGACACATAATATTAAATTCTCACAAATCACTAAAAAAGAAAAAGGAAAAATAAGATAAAATAGGAGTTACAATAATAAGGTGAACAGTGCTTATTACTTGCCAACTTCTCTGAAAAGCTTTATGTATTTTATGTAACAAGACAATAAAACACCCAAGTAAAAATAAACAAAGAAGCAAATATTAAGGTAACATATAAAAATATTAAATCTCCATACAGTCCAAGAAATGTAAGGTAACATCAAAGAGATACAACTTTTCATGTATCAAATCACTAAGGTCTAAAAACTTGACTTCTCTGGTGCCGAGGCATCAGGAAAAGGGATGCTTCCCATAATGCTGGTGGAATGTAGATTGGCAAAAACAAACAAACAAGCATTACTTTTCAAGGAGGCGAATATCACTATGTTTCAAAAGCTTAGCTTATACTCGCCCATTGACCCACCAATTGTACTGGCCTAGAATTTACCCTTTAAAAATTAGGGATACTAGCCAATATTTAACTACAAGGATGTTCATTGCATTGTTGTTTATAATGGCAACGGAGACCAGTGCCGGGAGACTATGGTTATTCAATGAATAGCATTTACTCAGCAATTACTTAGTGCCAGGTCTTTGTCCAGGCTTTGACTCTGTAGCTTGGAATGCGGTGGACCAGATCCCATTCTGTGGGGCTCCAGCTACAATGCAGGCAGATCTACAGCGAACTAGGGAAGGCATCGACACAAGAGGGGCTATTGTGAATTCATTTACTCAAGTTATTTTTCTGGGGTCTGCTGTGTTCCAGGCAATCTCCCAAACCTGAAGGGTATGACCATGTACCAGGTGACAACCCTCTGTGCCCAGAGACTTTACATTCCAATTAGGAAAATAAGAAATATATAACAAACTTTATGTTGTAAAAGTATATTTAATGATATGAGGAAAAACATGTTATAAGAAGTGAAAATGGTTATACGGCAGGGCACACACTGTCAAACCATTTGTATAAATAAGTAAAAATATTCACACATATGCACTTCTAAAAAATCAGAAGGATATACACCAATTTCTAGGCAGTAACATCTCCAGATATATATATATAAATTTCCTGTATTTGTTACTTTTGAAATGAAAAAAGGAAATAAAATTTAATACCCAGACTACTGATACCCATGGCAGGTTCATGCTCAGTTACTGATTCCATTCAAAAATAAAAAATAAAAAAATCGGTCCCTTTCTACATCATGGCAGCCTCTAGATTTGATTTCTTAACAACAAGGAGCCATAAAATAAAATGGGTTCTGGGTCATTTTCCAAATTTTGTTTCTCATAAAAAAGAAGAGTTCAGTCCTAGGGTCTAGAAGGAGAGGACCTCAGAAATCATCTCCAGCAGCAGCAAAAAAAGTGGAAGTCCCCATGGGCCGGGAGACTTTCTCAAAGGTAGTGCTCAAAGGTGAGCCCTATTTGACTCCCACCGAGTTCACTTTACAGTGTCACCGTCTCAAGGTGATGGAGAACGGGAAGTGGAGAAACACTACTGCTACAGATTCTTAGCCATTCTGCCAGAGAGCCTACTTTTAAACAAAAGCAGAACGAAGGTGAATAAGCTCTTGCTAGCCCCTGTGGAATGAGCAGAGCTCCTGGGTCCTACTCACTGACAGGAAGCCATGATTGCCATAGTCTTCAAGCCCGGTGTGGAGCAGGATGGTGCTGTACAAATTCATCAGCTGAGTTACCATGAAAGCAGCAACTTAGAAAGCATCCTTCTTGTCGTCAGTGATATTAGGGTAATTATTTAGGATAATTATTGGGATAGAACTCAGGGCATTCTGTGGTTGACAGAACTCAACAAAGGGCATCTGTCCTGTGATCTTCCCATGGGTCGTGGCCTGTCAGTGTTGTAGCTGGTTTCTGGGCAAGCACACGGAAGCCCTGACGATCCAGATAGCTAACCTGTAGTCACACCTCAGAAACGGAGCAGTGCCCACAAACCATGGGCGCTGAGCCGTGGTTCTTTCTTGTGGGAAAGAATGAGGAAAGGCTTCCAAGCATAGGCTATGAATTCAAAAATCTTGTCAGAAATTTGGAGACCTGGTACAAAATCAAATTGAGATGTTATCACTCTGCCTTTCTTTTCTCTTTCTTGTTTTTTTTTTTGTTGTTGTTATTGTTTTGTTTGTTTTTTGCTTTTCCCTTTTGCTTTTTAATGATGCCTAAGAAACCCTGTTGTATATATTCGAAAAATCCAGCTTTTTGTCTGTCTTCTAAACCTTTCACCTTGATTAGTTTTCGGACCAGAAAAGTCCTTAATCAGGCATATGCTTATGTCAAACAGGATTTTAATTGTTGAAGAGGTACATTTGAATGGGACACTATAAGAACTCCAAAGAAGAGTAGGCTATGGAAAACAAATCATTTGTTTATTTGGCCATTTGCTTTAAGACAAAAGTGGAAAAACAAAAACAAACAAGCAAGCAAACAAAAACCACTGGGCTGAACAGATCAGTAGAGGTTTCAGACTATTTCCGAGGATACCCTAAGACCATAGAACCAGGCAGGATAAAACGTGACTAGAAAACATGCCAGGTGCACATGACACAGATACAATGTTCCATGGCACGTTGATTTGGTTATTTCCATTTTTTCTCAGACACCAAAGCCCATTCCCCTCCCCTAATGCCCAGCACTCTCTGGGGCTGGAAAATGGAGTCCTATACAAAGTGATTAAGAACACCCTTTGCACCGCATCGGTCCTGACACTTTTACCCCACAGGGCTCACCGTGCCTGGCTTCTCACCCTAGACTGTCTTCTGGGCTGAGATCAGTATCACAAACGTGTCAGAGAAGAATGCTGTCTGGGTGGCTAGGAGTATGATCGGATTTTCTCCCATTCCGTCCTTCCATTTAACCACTAGTGTTCTTGCCCTACTCCCTCCCCTCCCCATTGCAAGATGTCTGGCACCCAACGTCTGGCATGCAATGTTACGGATCTACATTTTCCACAGAGCTGTGACAACAGGTTTCAACTTGACTCGCCATCCCTGGGAACACAAAGTTTAAATTTGTTTGTTTCTAAGGACAAGGAGAGTTGTAACTCTCCATGCCGGGAAAGAGGCACCTTAACTTTGATTAGCTTTTTCTAAGGAGAAGATGAATTCATCTGTCGTGGATTATTTAAGAAAAGTATTTTTATTGTATTGTATTGTATGTTATAAAAGCACATCCCACATATGCACGTCATTCCAGTGCTTTGTTGCCTGCAAGTTATTGTTAGCTTTGAGAATATCCGCTGGCAGAAACCTGCACTTAGAGCCCTAAAATGTTAGCAACAAAAGGATGTGGGGAATCCCATCGTCTGTAAATCATGGCGTCTTCATTTGATAACCATAACTGATTTTACGTGCTGGGGAAACTGATGCCAGAAAAGAAAAGTGGTTTGTTCATGACATTGGAATCCCTAAACCTAAGCCAGGATTTCTGATCATTGGCATCAATGCCATGGTCTTCAGGATGTCTCACTAATTAATTTTATTTTTGCCTTAGTCATATTTTACTACTATCACAACTCCTATACTTAAAAATATATATAAATAAAAGGGAGCCCTAGCATGAGATACTATCTTTCTGGACTCAAAATATTAACCTTTGATTATTTTGGAAAGTCTTATAAAATGATTTCCCCACTCTTCTTATTTTAAGTGGCATCATCTGCTTTTGTGGATTTGTAAATTGGAGGATGCTACCATTTTTAACTACGTTAAATGAGTTATAGGTCATATACTGGAAATTCCTCGTAAACGGAAAGAAAAAGGATGGATAGGTAGATGGACGGACGGATGGATACGTGGGTAAATGAATAGATAGGTAGGTAGACACATATTTATACACTCCATTTGATATTCTAATAATAAATAATTTCTCTTTTTACAGCGATCAGTTAGTGCTATGCACGTGTATCTCTCTGAACTCCGTTAGAGCAGAGCCGTCTTCCCCTTCCCATCTACAGTTCCAGATCCAGGACGCGGCACCCAGTACAGTCTGAACATGTTCCGAGAACCCAAATCGGCATCCCCAGAGTCGGAAGAACTTGGAGCTCCAGGAACACTGAGCCTCGAGATTCCACAGAGCTTCATGAGTTTCGCCAGCTCTGGCCTTGAATCCAGGGCTCCCCGCTTCCAGATACGGCCCTCCCCTGCCTCGGCTTCGGTGGGGGGGGCTTTGGCTCAGCTGCAATTTGATGACATGCCAGGCCCCTTCTTTGAGGCCTATCTGGGGTCTATCTCGATGCCTCGCTCCCCCTCTTCATCCGCATTTGCTTCTTTATTGTCTCCTCCCTTCTCCCGGACCCTCTCTCTGGCGTGTTTACTTGCAGCAGCCAGAAAGACCACCTTCTAGCCGCTCTCTCCTCGGTTCAGTGTACCTCTCTACTCCAATAAACCGTTTGCATTCCATCTGGCGAGCGTTTGCTCTGAAGACATTTCCCTGTCAATCTCTCCCGCCACATTAAAAATCTGTCATTACGATTGCATCGCCGCCTGGCTCCTGAGATTTCTGACTGCTTTATTGCTCTCCTCATTTTTTTTCTCTTCCCTGCTACAGCCGAGAAGCAGAAATAAAGGTTTGTTGTTGAAACATGGCCGGGAGGAAAGTAGGAGGCGCACATCTGTCAAGGTATTACCTTTCTTCAACCAGGGATTAAGGTGTTTTACGGCACTCGCTACTGAGCATCACACTGAATAAATTTTCTCAGTAGAACATAAAAATGAACTCATACATTCTGAACCAAGTTTCCTTCTTTTGAGCCAACCCAGGTCATTATGAGGTGGCACCAGCATGCAGGGGGTACAGACAGTCCGGAGGTCCCCACCACCCATCCTGCCTCCCAGCAAAGCTGCATTAGTTAAATGCCAGTGGAGGCAAGGGAAGCATCTGGATTAGGGGAGATACTGGTTGTGACTGCGTGCCTTCTTTGCCTTGTAGGAGAGAATGGAAAGATCCAGAAAGATCCAGAAGGGATTTGGCCCCAGGACCCCCTCGTTCAGGCTTGCTAAAGTTGAGCTCCTTCTTTAAGAGTCAGATCAAATCACTCTCCTGGGGGTGCCGCTCGATTCCTCCCTCCTTCTCATGCTCTGTAGGAACACACAGGACAACTGTTGGGCCCATGTCGGGCTTGCCCACTGGTCTATGAGCTTTTCTTCTCTGGGGCAGGGGCACCTTCTCCAATATGGCGTCATGTGCTTTTATGGGACTTCTCAGTGCCTACCGGGAGGATTGCTGCTCCCGTTTTGCATTGTATGGTCTGTATGTACCTGGATTAGCCCATTTAAGGTTCCTGGCAACCCATTTCAGTGTACTCTTCATACTGTTGTTTTATAGAGGAGCCAACAGGGGACCAGAAGGAAGGCTCAGCATCTTGCCAAAAGTTAGTCGGTGACAATGACGTGTCTGGGTTTGAGTCCAGCAAGAGTCCGTGCTCTTTAGCAGGGTTCTGTTCTGCGGAGGGCAAGGAGCATAGGAAGGGTCAGGGATAGGGTGCGCTTTGAAACAATTTCCCTCACCAACAAAACCTTGGGAGGAGCCATGGTGCCTGGGAGCACTCTCTTGTCTCAGGGCCCTGTGTCCCTGTGTCCTGTCATAGCCCTGCCCGAGACTGCAGTGGCCTGTGGCTCTGATACTTCCCCAGGCTTGGGCTTCCTGCATGTCCCACCAGACACACATGCACTCTTTGTCCTTCTAAAAACTTACTTCTCTGCCTGTGACATCACCTCACCTGGAATTCTCTATCTCATTTCCCCTCTCTCTTTCTCACAGGGCAAACTCCCATTCATCCTTCAAACCCTGTGCCCTTCTGGGCAATCTCTATTTACCCCTCAAAAAGCATTAGAAACCCCCTAGAACTTTTTTCACTGCTCTGTAATGGCACTCATTGAATTTTATTGCACACCACTTGTTTGCATGCTAGCCACTCCAATAATAATCAGAGACATCACTCATGGAGCACTTTCTATACACACTGAGACTTCAGTAACCTTACAACCACATTAAAAGAGAGTTCAACCCTAAAATACAGGTCGAGCCTCATTCCCAACAGAAGGAAGACCTGCTCTTTGCTATGACAACTGCCTTCTCGTTGATTATAGAAGAGCCTTTGGTTCTCTGGAGGATGGCATGGTGTTTCTGTATAGAAGGAGACCTGCCGGTGGGTTCAGGGGAAGGGTTGAAGCCTGGGCTCAAGGGTCTGGGGATTGCTGGGGATTGAGGGTCCATGGGAGGTGAATCTGGATGCTGGTGCTGGTTCCACGGCTTCCCAGAATGACCCTGGTACCACTAGTCCCAGCAGCATCCAGTTCTCTGTGAACTCAAAGGCAAAGCCCAGAGGTGTTGCCTCTGAATCTTCTAGACCTACTTTCAAGGTCAGATTCGGACTCCGAGCCCCACAGCCCCGCAGTCTCTAAGCCCTACCTCTTCCCATTGCAAGGTCCCACCTGCCCCCGAGGCCACAGATATCAGAGTCACCCTAGGCTGTGCAGGGTCAATCCCAGGACCCATCAGGCTCCTGACCTTCCACATATTTCTGTCAAGACTCCACCTCAAGGGATTTCTGCGACTGATGGAATCTGTCTCTGGTAAACTGGCCAACACATGTAGAGCCTCTAAAGTGTGAGCAGTCAGGCTTTCTCCAGGAGAAAGCCTCAGCAGAGATGGAGGGAAGGGGCCGTGGGTAAAGGGTGGCAGATCTGAGCACCCTGAGTCTGCTACAGACCCCAGTCCTCTCCCCAGGAATCGTCTTACTGCTGGTCCTGTTAGGATCAGAAAGGAAGGATCCTGCTTTCCTCCCGAGAGTGGTGTGAAGAGCCTTCCTTCATTTCTCGTGGCCTGCTTGGACCCGGGGTACCACAGTTTGGGGGTTGGGGCACTGCTTTCTGAAAAATAAGATCAACTATCTACACCTTACAAAAAATAAAATGAAAAAAGAAATATGGGATAAAATATGGGGAAGTGTCTTTTCTTGTCACAGGAAAGGCCTGATTTCTAAGGGAGACATAAAATGTCTACAAAGAAAATGTTCGATAAACCTGAAAATACAAGATTTTAATATTTCCATGCCAACAACCACAAAACAGAAGAGGATATGTGTAATGTACAAGGGATACGGACAGGCAACTTGGCATAAAGGGAAATGCAAACTACTTATGGACAAAAAATCCTAATGCTCACCCACAAATAATGCAATTTAAATTAAAATAGCAATGAGATTGACAATTCACCTATCAGAATGGAGAACACCATGAAGTTTAAAAAGTATTGGCAAGAGTACACAGAGTAGATCCTGCCTCATGAGACCTTAAACGCATCCAGACTTTCTAAAGGGCATTGCGGCAATATACAATCAAAATTAAAAGTGTGCAGAGCTTGGGTCTTCACGCTATCGATACTTTCACACCTTTTTGCAAAATACCTAAATGCATGTTTACTGAAGCACTAGTTATTTTGGGAAGAATCTGCAAGAACCTGAATGTTCAGCTGAACAAGAGTCACTAACTACTATAATAATCCATCCACTCCAAAAAGAACTACGCAGTCGTGACAAAAAAGGGGTCCTTGAAAATGCACTGATGCGGAACGGTCAGCAAATGGTCGCTAAATGCAGAAAGAAGTAAGGGACCTGACGGTGTATCACACAAAGGGAAAAGCACACACTCTCGGGAATGTAATAGTCTATTTCTGGAAGTATGAATGCAATTAACAGTGATCACCTCTGCTGTGAAAGAGAATTTTCCTTATATACCGGTGTTCTATTGTTTGAGTTTTTTTTTTTTTTTTTTTTTGCAATGCATATGCACTATTTGTAATAGATTATGAGTTAATTTTATTTTGAGTACTCTACTAAACCCCAGGGGCCCTCCCAAGGGAATGGCAATGTGGCTTGCCAATGCTGTCATCAGAGTGGATGTGCCATTCCATAGCCAAATCATGGTGTCAGGAGAAGTTGTACGTTCCAGCCTGGTTTGTAGAGGCTGGGAGCACAGTTCAGGACTCACTTTCCTGGCCTGAACCAGCTCTAGGCTAAGGGGTACATTGTGTCCAGCAGCTCAGGCCCTAAGAAGATGCATCCCAGTCCCTTTCCATGGCCCACTCACGGTAATCTCCAATCATAGATGGGGGTCATTTGGCAGGATGGTTGTAACTGACCTTGGCTGACTCTGGATGAGTGACCTTCCAGATCGTTTAAAAAGTATTGGCAAGTGAACATTTGCCACTTGTCCTAAGCTGCCACAATGTAACGGTCCAAACATTACTCATTGCCTAACTGGGCACTGGCCAAGGAATTAACCATCCCGTGCATTTGGTCACTTCCTCACTCTGCTTGAAGCTACTAGCATTCATACAGAAAATACCACGCAGATTGCTGAGAGCAGACTCAGGTCGAATCTGATTCATCTCACTTTCTATAGGAGAAAAAAAGGAAAAAAGGAGGAGCTAGCAAATCTTGAGGGACGACTTGGCACTAATGTTATCCCAACGATTATCGCTACGTAGTAAGTATCATCATCTCTATTCTACAGATGCTGACAGTGAGGCATGGTTGCAAGGCTGGTGGGGTTGCCAGGTTGGCTTCTCAGGCCCTGTGGAAGAGATTCCTTCCATTACATCTGTTTGTTCAATCCAGACAGTGAGGGGATGTGCCAGGGCTCTGGGGTCAGCCTGTCCCAAATGAGCATCATCTCCATCCCCTGCAAATTCTGGCAACCTGGGTTAATTACACTGGTTCTCTGTGCTCTGGCGATCTCACCAATGTGGAAGTTAGCCCACTGCACTATTATGCGAATTAACCCAGATACTTCTTAAAAGTACCCCACATTGCACCCGGATATAGTAAATGCTCAACAAACCCTAGCTCTTCTTATAATCCCTCTTGCCAAAATGTTCTCCTTTAGGTTTTGTTCCCCAACTGGAATTCACACATGCAGAGACAGGGACCCTCAATTAAGTTCCCCTTTCTTCCTGCCCCTCCCTTTCTTTTTTTTTTTGAAATTTGTTTTATTTGGCTAATTTTTTTTTTCCTCGTGACCATTTCATAAAACTGGTTTTGAAGTCCAAAATGCTGTCAGCTTGAGAACATTAACCTGAAATCCCCATAAGGATGTGCAACATGATTTATAGATGCATTTTCTTTAGCTTAACAGTGTCACCTTCACATTTCAGCCTTGGCAGCCTTCATTGCCCTGCCATACTGTGGAGTCTTACAGTTGCATCAAATAAACTAGGGTTATAAATCACCCCCAGATGTCAGCCTAATTGTTTCAAATGAGTGGGAACCTGTTGGATGGGGTACTTTGGACACACATGCACTGAGTGTTCCTGAAGGCCAGCTCCCTCCCATCCTGGACTGAGAGCCCCAGCAGCTGGCTTGAGGTGGGGCTGGCTCTCTGCACCCACCCCAGGGACTTCCGGCCTCTCCTGTTCTTTTCCTCCAGCAAAGGCCCCACCCATTCTGGCTCCCAGGAAGTAGGGTTTGCAAACAGGTCCTCGACTTCCTTCTGTGGAAAAGCAATTGGCTTCCCCATGATTTTCCACATCAAGCATTGATAAACAAGCATGGCAGGTGTCAAGATTATTTGCCTACCCATGAGAGAAGACGTTCTCCCCAGTCACAAAGAACAGGAAGCGGAGGGGTTCAAGACGGGGAGGGAGGTAGATTCGGCATTTGCAAACCAGACCCATGTGGCCACCCTCTGGTCACTACACAGCAAGCCTATGGAGGAAGACAAACATGAGCCTTGCTTTTGCATCCTCAATGGAGAAAAAATTTTCTAGAAATTCCAACCAGAGAAGGAACGCTTAGCGCTGCGATTCCCACTATGCCACCACAGAAACAGCACTGGCTGATGGCGTTCTAACTTGCAGAGCACCTGCCTGCATCAGAGGGCCCAGTGAGTGCCCCTCCCTGCCCTTTCAGCCTTTAACCCCAATGCTGGAGAAGGGCTTTTCCCTGTGAACAAGACGAGACCCAGGATCAGGCAGCTGGTGCCCAGGCAATATGGGTCAAGATCAGTGTGAGCCACTGCTTCTCCCTGGGGAGGACCTGCATGTGGGTTTTCTCTTCAAAATCCCCCCATAAACCTAATATTTTAAAGTATCTGTTTCTGCATCCAGGCATTTCCCAAAGCGTTACTTTAAGGATGATTGATGTTTGAAAATGCAAGTTTAGCATAACGGCACAGTGGCTGTGTCCCCCTTGTCCCACTGGCTCCATTACCATGGGAGAACCTTAGCCACATGGCAGTGGCAGCTGGCACCAGACCTCTGTGTTCCTTCTGTTCCCAAACCCAAACGGACTTCCCACTCAGACTCAGCCTCGCTGACCCCCTGTCCCCAGCCGTGAGCAGATGTGCAGGCGGCTGCCCAGGAGACACTTCCCAGACACTTGGGGACCGCACCATATCTAGCCAGGTGACACCACGGTTATGGTTTGCTCTGCCAAAGCTTCCCCCTAAACGGAGCATTCTAGGGCAGACCACGAGCCAGGAGTTCTATCAGCCAAGGATGTGACTAACTGAAAGTGTTCCTTGAAGGGACGTAAAATAATCGAGGTCTCCAAGATGGAGGGAGGCGGAACCAGGGACGGCGATGGGTGACATACTTTCCTACAGTCTGCCGGCGAGACGTGGGCTTCAGTCCCCATCACTTCTACCAGATTAAAAACAAAACATAAAAATCAGACCAAGATAAACAAACGCACAAGTTCGTGGAATAGGGGGCAGTCGTCTGAGAGGCTGAATGTTGCGAAAGGACACCCAGGGTCTTGAAGGCCTATTCGCCGGCTTGTCAGCTGGGGAAATCGCTGCTGACCTCATGGGGAAGGTCAGATGTGGGAACAAGGTGTGAGCGTTACTGAACCGTGGGGTGGCGGGAGCGTGGGAGGGGTTCCCATGAAGGTGTCATCAAAACATGCAGAATGTGAAGGGGAGACCTTAGGAAGACTGGAGACGAGAAAGGCCCTACATGGGTCTCAGGCAAATGCCCTGGGGCACACACTGTGTTCAGCCCCTGGAGGGGAGAAAACACTAGAAGCCAAGTTCAGTTATAGACCCTCAGAGTTCAGTCAGAGACCCTCAGAAGTCAGTCAGATCCCCAGTGTTCAGTTAAAGATACCCAGAGTTCAACCAGAGACCCCCAGTGTTTAACCAGAGACCCTCATAATTCAGTCTCTACCTTTGGTAGTATAAGGAGGAGTCTATTTTTTGAGGAGCCAGAAGAAATATCTAAGGGTTTGGTTATCCAGCTTCAAATGACACACCATGTCTGCCACTCCCATTCTGGGAAAACTTCCAGAAGTAACCTTCCATAATCCAAGCTTCTAATTGAGGTTAAAGTTCAAAATATTCCATTAGTGCAGTTGAACACTGAGTGAGCAGATCACCTTTGGGCAGCTCCTTTATTTTGGATACCTCATGAGTGTATCTTTGGAGGAGAGAGCCATAGTTTTGAGGTCAGACTGTTCGGGGTCAAAACTGATCTCTGTAACTTGCAAGTTCTGTGAACTTGGGCAAATCAGAAAATCTGTGCAAAAGTGGGGAAAGTCATGCTTCTCTCAGAGCACTATTATGAGGATAACATTTGATAACACATAAAGTTCCTGGCAGAAACCCTTGTGTAAACCCTCAACGGTTTATGAATGCCGTCTCCCGGAAATATCATCTGAAGTTCCGACATTGAATCGAGGGAGGGAGGGGGAAGGAAGGGGGGAAACTTAATAAATACACTTGGTTAACATCTAAATTCCTACTTTTTTTTTCATAGTTTCCAGAATATCTTTCTGAAATAATATTAGCCTTAGGTAAATCCAAATATTTTCAAGTTGATTTTGTAGCAAACTATTTATGTACAAAATCTTTCCTAAATAAGTATAAATGATTTTTCCTCTATTTCAAAAGTCTGCCTAATCAAGGATCAGCTGGCTAACTAATTATCTCACCGAACGAGTAAAAATATCAGGGCTTCAGTTTGCATTTGGAGACCAGAGGGGTAACAGCTCAGTGGTGATCATGTTCAGAGAAAGCCTCAGTCTTCAAATTCCCAGGAGGAGTCCCACAGGGGGGAGATTCCTTTTGACGTGAGGATTACGTAAGAAGATAAGCTGGTAATTAGGACACTTGGAAAAGGTCTAACACAACATTTCTGGAACCGTCTGCCACAGTCAGTGGGGTCTGTTGGGCTGTCGGGGACATGACTGATCCCACGCAGCAGCCTCCAGGAGGAACACCTGCCTGGAATTTGGCTCGAATGCCTCCTACTTACTGCGCTTCCAGCTCACTGGAACTCTGGATTGGGACCAAGAAGCCCTGCAACGTTCTTCCTGGCCACCTCTGCCATCAGTGCTGGACACACCACAGCCAGCAGGAATCCTGTGTGCAAATGTGTGGGAGCAGGAACCAGCTGTGGGGCTCTGCAGATTCGCAGCCGGCGCGGTCCTGGCGCTGTGTTCTCCACCTCCCGGGCGCCAGGCCGGGTTCCCTCCCAGCAGCATCCCGAGAGGGGTCCTTTATTTTCCCCATTTCTCTGATTTAAGATCGTGGAGCTCAATGGAATAAGTGACTCAGGCCAAATGACAGATGTGCTGTTCCCCTGCACCCCCCTCCCCAGTACAGGGGCCTGCAAAGGGCCTCTGGAGATGGGCCAGATGATAAATGTCCCCGTGGGAGACACTGGATTTTGTGCGGCAGAAGGAATGCAGGGAACAGGGGACATACTCTGAGGTGCACGTGTTTGAGGTCCAAGCATCCACCTGTTAATTCACACTGTAGCAAAATTACACAAGAAGTTGTGGATGACAGCAGCCCTTAGGCTGCTCTGATAGGACTCCCAGCCTCTCACCCTCGGGAGATGGCTGCCTGGGGGCATCCCAGGCAGGGCCATCCTGGCTCCCTCCTGGACCATGGCATGTCCCGGGTTCAGGCCAGCCCTTGACGACGGGGGACCTGACGCACGTGACATCAGGCAGGGTCCAAGCCTGGCTCCTCGGCGTCCTGGCCCTGGCCTGGCTCTGAGCAGAGAGGTGCGTTACTGAAATACACTGAATGAGTTTTCTCACCTTGTCAGAGATCCCCGGTTCTCTCACTTCTCAGCTGGAGAACTCGGGCCAAGCACCCAGCCCTTTGCCTTCTCTTTTAGAGAAAAATAAGAATTGTGTTCCTTAGGTAAGTTTTCCAAGATCATTTTGGTTGAGGCTTTTGATGTGACTTTGGGCAGTTCTGGGCATCAGTGTTTCCGGTCAACTTCCTGAGATGGGAATGAGATCTTTGAGGACAACGCTTGGCAGCACGTGGTGGCAGAGCTCAGCAAGTGTCCATGAAGCCAGCTTGTGGAAAGAGCCAGGGCTGGAGAATGAGTAGCCAGTGTCCTGCCCTCCAGGAGACAGCCCCACACCAGCAAGTCTGAATTCTTTCCCATCACAGACCACAGGGCGGGCTTCACCACATGTCTGCACGACAGGTGTTTCTTGAACACCTACTGATCCCAACAATGGATCTGTTCACATGAGGCTCTGTGGGCCCAAGGGGCTGGAGCAGGTGGGCTGCTGAATGTTTCTGCACCCCAGTGCCACGGGGTCCTTCCTTATGCCAAGATGTGCACCGGCACCTTCAGAAGACAGAGAGACCCTCTCCCAGTACTGATGTACTATTGATTTAAAGATGCAAACCATTCCCAAGGTCCAGAACGTTAGCCATGGTCATAACCGTGCATGAGAGCTATTGGCTTGCTGGCGTGGAGGTGAGGGCATGGGAGGAGAAACCTGGGGGGTGCCTGGAGCAGAGGGCCGATCGCTGAGCCAGTGTGCATGCTGGCGGGCTTCAAGAAGCACCGGGAGTCGAGGATGAACGGGGGTCAACTGGGGAAGCAAACCCGGCGGTCATTCACGGGGAAGGGCTCGGCCAAGCAGAAGGCAAGCTCTGGTGGGGCAGTGGCAGGTGCAGGTGAATCACAAGGGGTTTCTCTGGATGAAGAAGGAGTCTGAGGCAGGAGTGGTCCGAAAGCCTTCCGTGGCACAGGTCGCTTTCTGTGGCCCAGGTTCAGGGGCTTGTCTGTTACCTCCAGGCTAAAGCTCCTGCTGTGTTGACCCTCAGGGCTCCATCATTGTCTGCTGCGGGGCTGTCCTGAGCACTGTAGGATTTTACCAGCATCCCAAGCCTCCACTTACCAGATGCCAGGAGCATCATGCCCCCAGTTGTGGCAAGGGAAGAGTCTCTGGGCATCGTCAAAAGTCCCCTAGGGGCAAAATCATCCCAGGCTGAGAACGCTGCTCTAGGCGTACGGCTGTGAGCATGGAGGGATGGCTGCTCATGGCTCGGACACCCGTGCTGGCGAGGCTTCTGGAGCAATACCTCCAGGCTCTGGTCCAACGCCTGGCACACAATAGGCCCTCAGTGACCCGTGCTTCAGAGAGGCAGGTTACTCCAAGTCACTCAAAAGCTCTAAGTGTCAACACCATCAGCACAGAGCATGGCCAGGACCTCCTCAGGCCACCGTTCGCTGGGCTGAAGGCCGGGGTGGGCACCGTGGAGGCCGGGTCATGCTGGGTGGCTGTTTATCTCTGGGCCCAGGGCTGCCCGCTGGGCGTATTAGAGGCCATGAAATAATGATGAGACCTAGGAGGGTAATTAAAAGCCACGGTGACATTGATCTGCTGAGATTTCTGAGAGAGCCCAGGGCACACGGGGCGACTCTCAGTCTTACCTCATGCAGGCCCAGCCTGATTGGCCCCCTGGGCATTGCTGGGGCCGTGGAACCTCACCTGTGGCCAAGAGACTCCCAGGGCAGCAGCCAGACTGGCTTCAGAGGCTGTGCAAAACAGGCAGCCTGGGCCTGGGGGCGGGGGGCAGCTGCTGTGCTCAGCCCTGGAAAGGCAGGAGCCAGCCACTGTGTTAAAGACACAGGTGCCCATTCTGCAAGGGCTCAGAGGTCAACCTTCTCCCCTCCAGGCCCCAGGGACACTCCAGGCGGAGAATCGGAGATGCCCTGGGGCCGTGTTGCCTGTCTCGGTTCAGGGCATGTCCGTCTCTGTCCTTCAGGCCCCCAGTGCCTACCAGAAATGTTTCAATCTAGATCCACATGAACCCAACAGTTATTTCTTAATGGTCTACCCTGGGCTGGAAACTGTGCCTACTTTAAACAATTATGAACATCTAATGTTTACCTATACCACTCTTGGCAAAGCTGGACATTTCGACCTGAAGAATAACTATTTTTCTGCTGTTCTTGCTATGTATCCGTGATTGGCTTATTTACAGTTGCTTTAGTTTTAAAACTCTCCTGGTGAAGGGTATTAATGTGAGTGTAGAGTCAGACAACCCCGAGGCCCAGCCTTAGTTCCACCAGTTACTACCCTTATGACCTTGGGCAAACCACTTCCTTAAGGCACCGTGCCTTAGTCTTCCTGTTAGTACCAGGAGGTTAAGACAACCCATGCCACAGTGAGAAAGGGCTGATTGAGATGATGTTTGTATTACTGTGAGCTCTCAGGGACCGTCTGTTCGTTAGTCCCATTGTTATGTTACATTCCTTCCATGCCTGAGTTCCCGACGTCTTCAAGGCTCTGTGATGTGGCCACAAGTAGCCCATTTTACAGATGAGCAAACAGACAGCAAATCCTTTCCAAGCTGCGATTCTACAGGAAGACTCCACACTCACCCCGTCTCAGAAAGGGCTACTGGGTGCTCACTCTGCAGGAAGTTGGGCTCCCAGCTGCTGGGCAGAGCCCTGCTTCAAAACCCTGGCATGGCCTTCCTTCCCACCCGCCCGTGAGCAGGAGCTGGTGTGCAGAGTGTCTGCTTACGTCATCACAGCCTTGGTATTCCTCTGTGAAAACCCTGCCCATTTTGCTCCTTGCCTGGGCCACGTGGCAGGGGCGATGGCAGCCACACCCCTGCTCCTCACACTGTAAAGGAAGTAGCAGCCCTATCAGATAGGAGGAAGAAGTCTCTTGGGGCTTTGACAAAATAGCCCGTCTCCCACGCGAGTGCAGACCTGCGGTAAGATCACTGGTCTAAATATGGAGAGACGTTTACTCCTTTCGTGTAAGCTGCCTTGCATCGGTGACAGATTCTTCCGGAATTTGGAGAGGATGCTCTGAATTAAAGACTTAGAAAAAGCACCACGTCCTTATGAACTCTGCCTCACTCCACCATCCATGTCTGTGACAAGGGTGGTGCATAAATCTCGGCGACAGACAGCCACGTGGGGGTTGGGGCACATCTGGAAACTGCTCCAAATTAAATGGATCACGTTGCCAAGACCTTGATTGGAGAAAGGCTTGGAGAAACGGATGACCATTCACTGAATGCACAGAGTATACGCATCTTCTCACTTAAAAGAGGTTTGGTTTGGGCGCCCCTAGAGACACCATGTGCAAAACATTTACTGAGCATCAGACTCCATGACTGGACCCTTGTTGGGTCCAAGATGTGTCTCTGGGAGAAGGTCAAGGTGAGTCCCCATGCACCCTGCCATTGGTTGACGTGCCCACGAGAGCATCTTCTGAACCTCGCCAGGCTGACGGCAGCTTGCCCTCCTCGGCTCTGTTAGAGAACCTTCTCTGCTCTACATGTGTGTCCCACTTGCAAAGGACATCTCGTTTATAAACTGAAACTGGGTACGACCTTCAGGTTGCCATGTGTGCCGTCTGTCATGTGGAAAAAGAAAAAAGAAAGAAATACTTTCTCCTGCCTCCTAGCCTGTACTGGTCCCTAATGTTATAGTCACAATTCCAGAAAAGCCTTATAAACCAATCTGACCTGAGCTGACAGAACGAATATGAGGGTGTTTATAGTCTTTCTTTTGCCCACATAGTGTGATTATTCATACATTTTGTTGCAGAAATTCAATCATGAGGGGCTGCCCCAGAGTCCTAAGGAGAACGTTACCTAGTATACAAATATATTCGTTAATATGGTGACATATATAGTTAATATGAATATATGTGAGACATATTAACTTCCTAAAATGTACCAAATTGTGATTTCTGAAGTACATCTGGCCTTGTGGGTCTCAGTAAAGGGATGGTGGGCCTGTAGATCAAATGCGACATCCTGCTTCAGAGCTCTGTCTTTCTGACAGTGTTGGGTAGTGGCAGGTGCGGGCATCTGCGATCACATCAACCTCAGCCACGATTCTGGCTTTTGCAGCTGCCTGTGGCATCCTCCAAAAGTGTTGCTCATGGGGGCCTCAGTTTCCCCGGTTTCAAGAGACTTTCACAAAAGCACCTCTCTTGCAGGACTGCTATGAGGTTAATATGGGCTTCTGCGTGTAGGGATTCTATGCTCAAGGGCTACTTGGGCACCGAAGGGCAGTCCCTATCCTTGCCTGCTCTTTGTCATGACTTCCAGACCCGATGCAAAGATGTAGGGAAACTCACTTTGGCATTCGCTGACCTCCGCTTGGAGGAGGATGTGGCCCTTGGGAGCTCGGGCTGGGGAGGAGTGACAGCACACCAAGACCTTCAGAAGCTGCAGCAATTAGCAGGAGCCACTAAGACCTTTCCAATATTAATTAGCTGTGCCCAACCTGGTACTGCCAGGACTCCCAGCCCCTGGGGGAGCACTCAGGGATGCAGGGCTCACAGAGGAGCTCGGTCCTGACCAGGAGACCTGAGTAAATAGGACAGAGTTTGGCTCCCCAAGCACCAAGCGTGATGATGCAAAGTTCTCCCTGTGCTCAGGTGCAAGACAGGCCCTGGATGGATGGACTAGGGACAGTGAGAGGGGGAGCCCTCCCAGCTCGGTCTCTCGCTGCTGCTCCCATGTGTGATTTCTTCTCCCCACCCCTCCTCAGCTCGCTCTTCACCTCTGCTCCGTCTCTCTGGTTTTTCTCTTGGCTGAGGTCTTCCCTAGCTCTATCTCCCTCTGTGTCTCTCTCTGCCCCATGATTCCATCCCTCTTGCTCTGTCTCTCGGCATCTCTCCTTATCTCTTCACACATGCACCCCCTACAGCATTTAGCTGTCCTCCAAGCACAAGCTCAGTGGACTTGATGATGAAGGGCCCATTCCCCTCTGCTGAACCCAGCATTCTCTCCAAAAACAAGAGTCATAGAATGCAATATGGCTTGCATTTTCTGGGTGCATTTTCTACTGTATTTCAGACATAGGTATTCATTTACCAGATATTTACTGAGCACCTCCTACTTGCCAAACACATTTTTGTCTCACATCCTGGGGATGCGATAGTGAAAAAAGGAAGAAGTCCTTTCTCTCATGGTCTCTCATGGTAGGCTGGGGGAAAGGGAATCGAGAAATAAGGGAGCAAAACCTGGTATTTCAGAGAGTAAGTGCTACAAAGAAAAATAAATTTGAATACTGGGATAGAAAATGCTGGTGGTAGGAGAGAATGATCAGAGACCCTCTGACAAAGGACTGAGGTCATCTGAGCCAAGTGACAAAGAAAAACACGTGGCTAACTGAGGCAAGGGCATCCAAGGCAGAGGGGACAGAAAGTACAATGGCCCCAAGACAGAAGCCGGCCTGGAACACGTCAGGAATACCAAAGAGTGAGCAAGGCAGGCAATGGTAGAACACAGGGTCAGAGAAGCCAAATATCTTCTCACTGAATCTTTGCGAACTTTTTTCTACAAAGAGGGCATTAACCTCATTTTGCATGTGAGGAAATCTTGGATCAGAGAATTTTAAAGATTTGCCTAATATCACAGACCAAGTTATAGGGCTGAATTCTAACTCAAGCCCAGCAAGCACAAATCGCTCTCCGCAGTGTCTTTGCAGAGCTGCAGACGTTTAGAGGCATGTTCCAAGCCCAGACACCCAGCAGCTCCTTATCTATTAAGAGCTTGTGGAGAGACTCTGCAACTGTCCCAAGAAGCAAGTGATGATCATGAAAATTCAGGTCCCTTCTACTAGGAGGAGGCAAGAGAGCCTGCAGAGAGGCTGAAATCTGACACCAAAAGTAATCGGTCACTCACAAGGAGGGAACCAGAGGCTCAGAGAGGTCAACCGCCGTGTCTGGGCCCGTTCCTGTCCATCGCCGGTGGTGTTTGTTACTCGTGTACAGTTAAAATAAGAAGAAAAGGCCAGAGCGGACCGAAGAAAATGTAGTGCTGTCATCCTCGTCTTTGAAACAGAACTGTTCTTGGACGGATTGGATTTCTGAGAAATCAACGAGAGCGCTTCACTGATAAAGACCATTTTCCACCAAGAAAAAAAAAAAAAAAGGTTATTTTAGCCTCCTACCTGATTCTTTCTTCTTTTAAGAGTAAAACGTGATTTTGAAAGAGTAATTACATATATTTATATCACAAGAGTGGGAGGCAGTACCCATCAGTGAATCACCTGCTTCCTACAACTCTGAAATCAATCTAGACACACATGTGAGATGCACCCAGGATTGAGGGCCATGCGGTGGGACCAGAGCCTCGACGGGGTAGTCACTTGGGGAAGGTGAGGCTGGAGACGGGAGAGTGTCCTGCCTGCCTCTTCATCCTGATTCATGATGAAACTTCTTTATAAACTCAGCAGTGGAAACATTCACTCACTACGTAATTCATTCTTTCTTTATTCTTTCTCTCCCTGCCTGTCTTCCCCATTGCGCATTTACTGGCTACACGTGGGTTTTGAGCCCCATGTTCATCTGAGATCCTAAAACCAAAAAAAAAAAACAAAAAACACCACAGCCTCTTTTTTTTTTTTTTTTTAAATAAGCTTAGTTTTGAGAGACAAGCTTGCATTCCTTCCCTGAAGACACGTTCCTGCTAAAGACACCTGAGTTCAGCCTGTGGCAAGGGTCAAGCCAAAGGTAGTCTGGAGGGAGCCAAGGGTCTTTACACGATGAAGGCTTATATGGAAAAGAGGGTCTTCGTGTCCTGAAGTTCCAGGGGCTGTCTTGGGGTGAAGGGCTACAGCCTCTGGCTGAGGGTTCAGGCGGGTCAGGCCAGGACAGAGGAGCCAGAGGACATCCCTGGGAGCGGCAGCGTTTGTCAGAGTAAATGCACTAAAGGATACACATGGTATCTTTACATGGAAACTCTGAAACCCAGACTGAGTCACATCCTCCGGTAGGAAACCCCCCACCCCAGTCCTTTTCTGGGGTACGGCCAAATCACTGGAAACAGACGAGGGGCCCCAGCACAGTAATAGCACTGCCAAGATTTATGTACGGACCAGGTGTGCCCCAAATGGCCCTTTACAATTGTATTCTGACTCTTGGGGCTTTCTGAGGCCTTGAAAACCGACTTTTCCCAGAGGTGAGGTTGCCACCAAGGGTGTGGACAGCAGCTGTGGGCAGACTGGGAGAATGGGCGGGTTCTAGTCCCCAGTGTCCAATTAGATACAAGGCTTTGGGAAAATCGTACAACCTCTATGAGCCCGTCTCATCATCCGTGAATCAAGGGCTATTACCCATTTCATCTGAGTATTCTGAAAAATGAGCCCGCGTAACAGAAACACTCTGTATCCTATCCTATGTATTATAAATATGAAAAATTAGCATTGTCTTAAGAAGGTATTGATATAATCATACCTAATGGATGGGCATGGGTAGAAATAATAAATGCATCTATCCACACAATATTCTACGTGCCAATATATGCGATTTGAGTTAAACTGGGTCTGGAAGTATTATTTTAACTCTGATGGCCTCAGAATCAAATTAGTCAATGGCTATGATTGCCATGGGGAAAGATAATTTCGGGAACGATAAGAATTGCAATATCAGTTAGTACCAGCTTGTTAATGAAACTTCAAAGTTGAAACCAAAGTAGGAGTCTGTAGATGGCTCCAGAGAAAAAGTCCCGTGTTTCTGCAAATCTTCTTTCTGTCTTTAATGAATGCTTGACCTCCCTGCACTTGAACTTGGCCATCATGGCCAGTAGTCAATTTTCACTTTAGTTCATGTATTTTTTTTCCCTTTTAATCCTGAAAATCTGTAGCCATGTCATCAGCTCCTTCTTAATTATACCATATTCTTTACATCTGTCCTGCTAAATAACTCTAATTGAAATAGCACCGGCGTGAATTTTTGTAATGTTCCCCCCAAGACATCCCGAAAGTGACTCACGAGAAAACAGACTGAAGTCACAGCTGGAAGCACGTCAAGGATCATTTCCATTTTTACATGATTAATTTGAATTTAATATCTTAAATCAAAACCTGATTAATTTAAATAAAATTTTGATGGTGCCCTGCTTCTAATATACATTGCAGTAATTAGATTCGGCTTAATGTGATTTTTTTTTACATAATTAAAAAAAGGGGGAAGTCAAGTGTAACAATGCGATGTTGATACAAATCTGTCTAAATATATATAGGGGACTGAGGTTTTGGACATTACTCAGGTGACATGAGGACGGTTAATGAAAGGGACATCAATGCGCCGAACATAGATAGGAATATTCCTTGTTCATCCTGTAGCTATAGCAAAACCGCTAATTCTAACATTAAAAGTGGAGAAAGTTGTTATTCTTAATAAATTAAAATCAGAGTGGGACATGGCACCAAGAAGTCAATCATGGATCCTATGAATCTTACAAATGTCAAGATTCATCTCTTCACTTTTAGACAGTGAGAGAACCCACCTCCTATATCCCAAAGGCAGGACAGGCTCTGATGCTACAGACGGATGTGTTCACAGCCCGAGGCAAGCAGGTGCCTCAGGGACTGCTTCCAGCCCCTATGTTTGGAAATGTGGTCGAGGGGCTATCCTCTGAGGACCCTGCTTTTCATGTCCTTCTCCTCTTGGGAAAAGGGAAAGGGTCTGGAAGTTGTTACAAGCTTCCATTCACCCCAACTCCAACTGGCCTAGACTCATACACCATGAGGACCCCTAGAAATAAAGAAACACCCATATCTAGACATTGTGACAAAACTATCATGTTCTAGAGAGATCTAAGTCATAACCAAAAGGAAGCCATCTTATTAAGAAAAAAAAAAAAAAAAGTCCTAAGTAAGTCTTCTGCAAAATGTGTTTTCTACACTCACCCTTTCCCCCAATTGAGTAAATGATCCTAGGCTGGTCACTTGTGTCTCAGACCAGAGTGTCCCCAGCTGTGGAGCTATGGAGACAACCTGGAAAATGTCTGGGCATGACCGAGGTAGCTCTGCAGGACTGTGTGCCTTGCAAAGACAGGTTTCTGAGACCCTCCATGAGCCAGAGGTCTGAGACAACTGCTCTGTGTCCTGTACCAGGGTTCCTGGTAGGCTCATCCGACGTCAAACTCCATGATTCTAGTGAATTCCAGTCCCTCCCCCCTAAGATGTTTATGGACCATGGGATGCTTAGATCTGGGCGTGGAGGAGGCACAGGCTTGAGGGCAGAGAAGGCAAGCTAAGAGTCCATGGGTTAGTTCCACCTGTTCTTTAAGAAATTTTAATTAGGGAACCTTTGGAAGATGCCTGAGGAAAAGATTAGATAACCCTGAATATGTGTTAGACAGAATAGAGCTGCTAGTGATAAAAATTACTATTGTTACCCAAACTTAAATTGAAGATACCCTAATCGATTATACTTATTAGGGACCCACTATGTGCACAGTACTATTGTTTGCAGAGTCATGAAAGCACTGTTCTCTGTGATTTAGAAACTGCAAAACAAACCTGTGTGCCTATCAAATGCCTCAGACCAGAAAGATCGATTGCACCACCTCTCTTCCCACTTTTTTCTTCCTTCCCACCTTCCCGAATCCCTCCCACTCATTGCCACTTCTTGCAGCAGTGCAGTTCTGCCAGCCGTCCACCCTAAAGTTTTGTCCAGGCCCCCTACTCTCCACAGGGCTTCAGAGAACAGAGAAATTACTGTGGGGTGTCCATGTGTCAGAGACAGGAGGAAACACTTCATGCAGAGACTCATGAGAAAGCGTCTGCCCAATTTTCAGTGGCCAAAGCTAACCATAGTTTAATTGCATGCATTTAATTGTTCCTTGAAGGTCTTGATTTCGCTCTTTCTTTGTGGCGTCGAGCCGTAAGGATGATGTTTGAGAATTATTTGGAACACCGCTACGCCTCCTGTCCCGGAAGGGAGCAGAGCTTGGAGCTCAGGCGGTGTCCTCGCGTCTGGAAAGAGAAGTCCATCCAGGCGTTGGCTTTGATCCAAACCGGACAGAATACACTTGGAAGTCACTGTCGGACTTCTGAAGCTTCCCTGCAGATTGCGTAATATCGAGTCACCGTAACTTTCTACACTGGCACCGGTGGTGATTATCATTTCAACAGCTGCTTCTACGTCCTGGACACCTGCGTATGCAACACGGCGTGCTCACAGCTTTAAGGGTTAACTCTAATCCTTTGGCATCTCTGTAGAATGTCTTATTCTAACCATTTCACGGACTTGAAAACTGAAGCTCAGAGAAACAAACAGACAAACACTTACTCTGACCCAACCCTGGCCATCAGGATTCGTTCAGACGGGCCCTGTAGGCCGTGCTACTCCATGCACACCCTGGATACGCAGATAACTGACCAGTCCCTCGCAGATCCCAGGCTGCACAGACCAGACCCCCTGCAAATCAGTAACCGTACCTCTGAACAGGCTTTGTGTACGTTCAGCCACGAGAGCCTGACCACCCGGCACATCTCTGACGGTTCCACTTGACAGAAGGGAAAGAACTCAAGCAAGAATTTCAAGGAAATCGCTGATTTATTATTCATCACAAAGGGTCTAACACGATGACTTTTTAATCTGACAGCCAGGACTTTCGATGACAATCAACAGTTTAATTTCTTTCTAAATTTAGATTTTTTTTTTTTCCTTTTCTGCATCAAACACCAAAGCCGGCTAAAAATAGCTGAGCTTTGAATGTTAGAGGGGAGAATTGTACCGATTATGGCTTTTTTTTTTTTTTTTAATGTCAAAGTTAAAGTCAAAACAAAATTAATCAGGAGGGGTTATCTATAATGAATCACTATTCAGCGCCGAAGGAAGGAGTAGGGGAGATATCTCTGCCAGCAGTTGAAGGAATGTTCTTTCAAAGAGCTACATGAGACCATGGGCTCCATGAGAAAGATTGTGGATCTTCCATATTCAGCAGCATGAATCTAAAACTCTTCGGCTCTGCTCTAACTTTCTTTATTATTACAAGACAGCGGGGGTTGAGGTTTGTATGGGCTGTGATTTAAATAGTTAATTGAAAGGAAGCCAGGGTGAGCTATTTCTGACTACAATAGTACTGGGACAATCTTATCTGAGTTTACAGAGTTATTTCCAATTTGTAAATGCTGTATGCATTTCTACTCGAGAAAACACTCAAAACCTCAGACCGGAGTAAAGTAACCTTGGTGTTCTAGAGCCTTCCACACCGGCCCCTTCTGCCTCTCCACCTCCCTCCGGTCTCTGCTCTCTCTAGTGCCTCCCCTCCTCCTGTTTCCTGTCTCTGCTAGGAAGTCATGCCGCGACCCAGAGCCTCGACCTAAGGCAGATAAATTTAGTCATAGAGTCGTGGGATGAAGGTAAGACTTGCTCCTAAGCCCCAGAGGACAGAGGAGAAAACAGAGGGTCAGAGAGGGTCAGCGATTCATCACCGTCTTGCAGTGATAGTGACATTGTTGGAACCAGCACCCAGCCTTTGCCCCTCCTAAGTTCAGTGTGCCTTGTGTGGCTTGGAGGCCACTAGAGAGGTAGACTCCTTAGGGGACCCAGTATGAAGTGGTGACCGGAGATTACCTGTGTGACAGCCGAAATCATCTGCCCTATGTAGTCTACTGACTACACAACATGACTACTTTTCCAGGAGGTCCCTGCCGACAGAGAAAAAAGTCATAAGTATATTCATCATGTATTCCAGTAACTTTCTAGAAAACCCGTGTAAAAGAAAACCCGTATCAAATGATTCTACTCTTTAAAGAAAGCATCAAGCTGTAGCTTATTCTAGCAAGACTACGAGATCCTCATTATGCTATGTCTACCAGTTCTAAACTTTCCTTCTCCAGTCCTAATCAAGGCAGCGCATTGTAAGATCTGCCTGACACTAGACACTTTTGACTCCAAAACCCCATAAGAATCTTGGCATCTCTCCCCCTCTCCTTCCACCTACCCTAGTCACCACCGAGAGTATGTCAAGGAAGTGCTCTCAGTAAGAATGAACTCAGCATCATCAGATCATCAGGTCGTGCGTGGAGAGCCAGCACCCAGTGCTGGTAGGACACAGAACGGTGTGTGTGCACTAATGACATGGCAAGGGGTCTGGGTAATGGGCTAAGGGAGTAATACTCTGATCGCGGGGGTCCAGGGGCAGCTGCACTCACACCAGAGTCCCCACCAAGGGCGGGCTTGGAACCTCTGCTAGAAAGAGGCCATCTTTGCCTTCTCGGGACTCCCCGCTCAGCTGGTGGTGAGATTGGTCAACACCGCGCCACTGACCATGAGGGGGTCTGGTGAAGCGTGAAATGACAGACCCGGAGGTGGTGAGAGGGATAGATTCTTCCCGTTGGCTGGAAGGACTGTGAGACCAGGGGGCCTGATCTCGGCAGGGAGCATCCAGCCCGAGAAACTAGAAAAGGTCTTTCGGGACATGAATATGGCGCAGAGGCCCCAGGGAGCCTCTTCCTGGGCTAAAGTGGCCGAGGTACCCCTCGGGGCCCGGTTCTGACTGTGTGACTTTGGGCAAATTCCTAACCTCATATATGCCTATTTCTTCACTCGTGAAACGTGGAAAATAAGAACGGGACCCACCACGGTGAGTAGAGAGACTTTCACATGTGAGCACCCTGGAAGTCTAGATATCTTAGCCTCTCTGATCCTCTGCCTTCTCTGTCCAATGGGGCTCATGCACGAGTCTCCATTTTGTAACAAAATTGTTATTTTAGGAGTCGTGATAGGCTCCTGCCAAGCTTCTGATTAAAAAACCAAATCCAGTGGCCCCCATCCTGTTCGACGCCCAAGTGTGGATTTTGGAAAGACCGCATTCTTTCTGTTCATAACCTGCTGGGAGAAACGGCCCTGTCTCTCTCCCTTCTAAACTGGTCTCTGGGCCCATCAGGTGAGCGGAGTAGGGTGGGGGGGATGTGGGCAGGTGGGCTCGGTTCTCCCTCTCCGCCCTCACCTGTGCAGCCCATCACCCTCTCATCTTCTGGGAACTTCACCTTTCCAAACTCATCTCTTGCCTGAGATGCAAAGGAAGAATATCTCCAGCTTTGTTTCTCTATTATAATAGATGTAAATTAATGTTTTGCCTTTGTTTGCCACGGTAATCATAGAGGCAAGTATATATTCCTAACAGCTATCTTATTTTCAATTTGCAAAGCGTACTGTGCTTAATCCCATGAGGCAGCCCGTGGCTCCAGATATGAATTTTAAAAGATAATTAGCCCAGTGCAGGAGGTGCTCTCTGCGACATGAAGCACACACCGAAGCCTGGTCAGAGGGGTCCTCTGGGGGACCCGTCAGGTCACAATTCCCCACCACCCCCTACGGTTTATTACTTTTGTTCATCGCCACTGCCTTTGTGCGAACCAGCTGATTTGTTCATGAAAATTTAAATCATGCCCATACTAGACCTGGAATTTCTTTTTGGGGTTGTTATTTGAGGATTCCCACCCATGCACCCCACCCGTATTTCTCCTGATGATATTCATGGCGGGTGACAATTTACGTTTCTCTTTTTTTTCTTTTTTCTTTTCCTTTTTACTCTACATAAAAGAAAGGACCAGGCCCCGCTGCTTATTTGTAATGTCTGATGCCCATGGCAGATTAAGTGACCATCTATTAGCAAGAGCCTCAGAAGGTCCCAGGTCAAAAAGATGAATGTTGTACCCAGCTCCGGTCATAGATTGTCCCTGTGCGAACTTTACCCCCAGCTGGAAATCAGTTATGAACACAAGGGCACAGTTGGACAGGCTGAGGAATCATGTCGATTTGCCTGCGTGGGACTGTAGTCTACAATGCATCACACATGCAGGCAAGGTTTTGCCTTTTCTCACCCACGTGCTTGACACATAAGAGTGGAACCTCTGTGTAGGGCAAAAGAGGGCCGAGCAGATTCCTTCTCTCGAAGACAGTCTAGGGTGCCTTCCTGGAGGAGGTGCCACTTTGAGCAGGGGACATAATTTAATCAAATCAGGTAACTTACCTTTTGTTATGATTCTCCCAAGCAAATGAAAACTGGTGGATGGCAACAGCACACACACATGGAATGTCAACTGTCTACCAGCCACTTTATTTATTGTCATTCCTGTGTCTGACCTCACTTACTGTCCACGATCTGGGAGTGGTTCTTATTTACAAATTCGAACACTGAGGCACAGGGACACACTCAAGGCTTGTCAGGGAGAGTGGGCAAGGTCAGGATGAGAACCCTGGCATTCTCACTCTGGAGGCCCCTGTCTGCTAAGTGACTAGGGGGTTCCTGCCTCGTGTGAACATCCCAGTCGTAAAAGGTGGTGGATGGAGAAATGCAGTCCACCTAACCTCAGGAGCTGAATGCATCCTACAACGGCCTCTGCTGAGAACAGACGTCACTCACAACAGTTCACAGTCAACCATGGTGCAGTCAGAGCTGAGTACAAGTATTTGCTTTAATATAAACTAGGTTAAGGGCATTTGGGTGGCTCAGTGGGTTAAGCCTCTGCCTTCGGCTCAGGTCATGATCTCAGGGTCCTGGGATTGAGTCCCGCATCGGGCTCTCTGCTCAGCAGGGAGCCTGCTTCCTCCTCTCTCTCTGCCTGCCTCTCTGCCTACTGTGATCTCTCTCTGTCAAATAAATAAATAAAAAAAAAAGAAAAAAAAAAAACCCAGGATAAAAAAAAAAAAAAAAAAAAAAAAAAGAAAAAAAAAACCTCTTGGTGTAGTTTAAGGACATTTTCCCCCCTTTATCACATAAGCTAGGAGACTTTTCTTCTAATGAGAGAAATGTCATTTCATTTTTAATTCTTAAAGTTCATGGAACCCTGTGCTGCTGGAAAGGTGTGTGTGTCATTGTGTCTGTGCTTATGTACGTGTGTATGTGAATTTGTGTGTGTGCATGCATGTATGTATATACACACACTCTTCCAGCAACACAAGGGGTGTGTGTGTGTATGTGTGTGTGTGAGCAGGTTTTGAAATCTGTTCTGACTTGTCCCTGGCATTTGCCGTATTGTCATGTGCTTGGAGATCTCCTCCTGGGCATTTCTGATTGTCTATCTAATGTGGTTGCGCAGGGCGCTTTGTATTCAAATGGCTGTAGGAAACTATTTAATATGAACTACTTCCTGAAGCCTTCTGGAAGGGAGAGAAGAGAGAGTTCTAGAGTGCTCTGGAGCCTCCTGGGTTCCAGCTAGATCCAGAAAGTCTGGTGGCCTTGGTGGACACCTTTCCTCAGAATAAGAATGATGGCTTCGAGTTAGGGCCATTTCATGCACAAAACTTGAACTATTCATCTGAAGTCTCATTCCAAATCTTGTACTCTTATAGGTAAACACACCTTATGGTTCCAGAGGAAAAACCAACACGGAAATCCTAGGAGAGGGTAACGCAGAATGCCACAGAAAAACCACCTCACAAAATAAAGAACCAGTCTCCAACTGGAGAAATCTTGCCTTGGTGTGACAAAAAACAAAAACAAAAACATGCCTCCACTCAGTGGGGTTTTATGGTGAGTAACAAAGTAAGCCAGCAAGACAGCCAAGATTTCTTCAGTCATAGCCCCGTAGCAGAGAGCTTGCTTTTCAAGTTCATTTCTTGTACTATGGGTTAATTTTTCAAACACTTTGGGCTCCTTTGTATATTCTGGTGCTTAAACAAAGCACAGCAAATGAAATAATGTTAAACAATCTCTCCTCAAGAAAAGACTGATCAACCAGCTCCGATATGTGCTGATACTCAACAAACTCTCACAACACCCCCTTTCTGCCTCTCCACCTGGCCTGGGAAGCGTGGCCAAGAGAAAGCTCCTTCCTAATACTTTCTTTGCTCACGTGTGTTGTTTTTTAAATTCCACATATTAAAAAAAAATCCACATATGAGTGAGATCATATGATATTTGTCTTTCTCTGACTGGCTTATCCCACTGAGGGAGATGCCCTCTAGCTCAGTCCATGTTGCAAACGGCAAGAATTCATTCTTTTTTTATGGCTGAGTCATATTCCATGGTATATAGACCACATCTTCTTTATCTATTCATCTATCAACGGATAGATGCTGGATACAGCTTCCATAATTTGGCTACTGTAGATAATGTTGCTATACACATAGGGAGGCATGTATCTCAGTGTTTTTGTATTTTGGGAATAAGTAGGCAGTAGTCCATATCCTGAATTGCTGGGTAGTTCTATTCTTAACTTTTTGAGATCAGGTGTGTCGCCAGAGGGGAGGTGGGTGTGGGGACGGATGAAATAGGAGGTGGGAATTGAGGAGGGCACTTGTCATGCTGAGAACTGGTGTAGTATGGAAATGTACTATGGGATCACTATATCGTGCCCCTGGAACTAACATAACACCGCATGTTAACCATACTGGAAGTAAAAGGAAAAAAAAAAAAAAACTCTCAAAAGGTCTACCCTTACAATAAAACTCTGTGGTCTGTAACAAAGAACAGGGCTCCCAACTGTCTTCAAGAAAGGATGCTGTCCAGCTCCTGGAAAGATTTCTTTTAGGACCGTCTCCTACAAACCCACAACACATTTAAAGCACATTGCATGCGTCTGTGACTTTCCCCACCCATCTGTCTCATAGGAAGGTTAGCGAAGGTTAAAGCCATGTGTGGTCACAAAACCAGACCTGTTTCCTGCCACCCATTCCTCCCCTCCTCCACTTGAATGGATTTATACCCAACCTTGGTGAAAATAACAAGGAAGACCAAAAACTCCCATTGGAATACCCTCCTTAGAAGTTCCAAAATTTCCTTGTTGAGCTAAGGATCCCAGAATTCTTGGAGGGCACACGTGTCCACGAGTCACTGAGGAGGGAAGGCTGTGGGGAGTCCTGGATGTGTCGTGAGGATTAAATGCACCAAGACACACCGAGATGCTCTCGGAAGCGGTCTGAACACAGGGCAAATGTGCACCGACCGTCACCATCATTATTATTTGAAAGGTTTCAAAGTTCAATTCTTTGTCACTCTGCCTTAGAATGCACCTTTCTTTTATATCTCCCTTACCACAAAAAATGTTCTCTTCCTTCGGAAAAAAAAAAATGTATATATATATATATATATTTTTTTTTTTTTTCAATGTGCCTTGAAGTCGAATCATAGAAAACCAAAGCTGTTGCTACTCACAGCGACACAAAAACTAAATAACAGATTAATTCCCCCAACCCCTTTTCTTCCAGGAGACTGGCTACTAACATCTAGACCGTGCTTTTCTTTTTTTCTTTTCTTCTTTTCTTTTCTTTTCTCTTCTTTTCTTTTCTTTCTTTTATTATTATTTTTTAATCTATACATGTTCAGTGAGCAAGGGGAGAATAAAAGAGTCTATGGAGACCAAGCTTGTCTGTTCTTGGGTTTTCAGCCTTTTGCTCTGGGTTTTCAACCAATAAAAGAAAACAACTTACTGAATATTTTAAAGGGTTTCTTTCTTTCCTTCCTTTTTTTTAATTTTTTTTTTTTTTTTTTTAGGATGGAAACAGTGTCATGCCAGCAAAAATATCTGCTTTTGTCCATAATAACGTTGGGAAGTCCAGCACACCAGTCTAGAATTCTTTGTCCCAGTCCTCAAGCAGCATGAGAACAAGGAATCCGTCTTCTTCATCAGTGGGCATCAGCGCCTGGCAGTGGGAAGTTTCAGTTGTCAGAAAACGTAGCCTTATAGGTGGGAAGGCATAAGTGGTTGCTCAAAAGGAAAAATGATTTCAAGAGCAAGACCTTATCCCCAGATTACGTTTAATTTTTAGTAGTGCTTCCCAAGGGCCAGGCCACTGTTGACCCTTCTTGGAAATTGTCACCAATCTTGAAAGTGCAGTGCTGCAGACTTTCTCAGAAGGCGAAAATTGCTGATGGCAAGGACCGGCCTTCTTTCTGGCATTATTTCCTTCATACTTGGTATCGGTGGATTCCTGTAGCCACGATCATTCACCATCACAGAACACATCCCTCCTTAATTTGTCGTTCATTTCTGTTGATTCTTATCCCTGTGGCCATAATGACAGGTACCACGCTCTTCCCATCCACATCGCCGGTCTGGTGCTTAGTCAAGGGCTCACGTTTATTGACAGAAGGAGGAAGGGAGGGAGGGAGGGTGAAAATATGGTTGGAAGGAAGGAAACAGGGGATCTTCAGTTTGTGTCAGGAGTGAACTTCTGAGCAGCTTCTCCGGTGAAGAGTTCAACAGCGCTGCCCAGTGATGCAGACAGAGGAGCGCTGGTTAGCATGTGAATATGTGGGCTTGAGTCTACCATTCTGAAAATTCCCAGTGAAGTTTTATTTAGGGGCTGTAAGCCCAACCACTACGCCAAGAGCTAGAGAAAGGGCATGTACTAACTACTCTTGACCTTAGGGCCAGGGTGTTGGGGTGCAGTTAGCATGGGCCTCTCCCATAGTCCATCCCACCAAGGGGCTGCCTTAGTGAGTGAGGGAGCATCGGTATTCATGTAGGGAAGATGGAGATACCAGCTGACTGACCTTGAGCAAGGCCCAGAGGCTCTAAGACCATGGAGGAAGATGTGAGAACACCTGTTGAAGTGCTCAGTCTTATATAACTAAAAGGAATTACTGCATAAAGTATGTTATGATCACATTTATCAATATTATATGAATTATAGGTTTTTAAACCTACATTTTCACCTGAGTGGGAGATCCTCTCTTGAAATGCAATATTCCCTAGCCTTGTTTGAATGTCTCCAGACAGCTTGCCACCTTTGGAGGCAATCTTAGGGAGGGGTGGACAGCTCTAGAGGCAAATCCTCTCTCTGCTGGCAACAGCCTCCTTGTCATTCTCCTCCTGCTCCATGTAACACAGGGACCACTGCATCTTTTACAGGGGGCTAGACAGTCTGGTCTCCCCCATGGACCAGTTATGGGTCACCTTCCCCATTGATCTTGACTGAGAAGATGGGGCCTTCATGAATTCAGTTAACAAGTTAAGGGTGCTCTGGGTGAGGGGAAGCGGGGAGTACACACCATTTTTTAATATCAGTTTTATGGAAACTGTAGATTATGAGTCTGTCAGAACTGGGGCCCTGGAGAGAGCTTGGGATTGACGTCCTCTTCTGGAGTGTAGCTGAATGACATTGGTGGGGGGAGTGATCAGGAAAATCTCCAGTTACATCCTGCTTCTACCCATTCGAACCCATTCTCCTCATCAGTCTAACTGCACCTCCAAAAGGAAGAGAATAATCACCTCTTTTCATGACATAGGAAGATCCTTAAAACAACACAAAACAGATGAGGTAAGATATGTGGAAACATGGCAGATAAAGCCGACATTTAAGACTTAGCTACTCACGAGTGTCGGCTCTTTCCTCCTCCTTTTCTGACCCCAGATGGCCGGTATCCCGAGCCTGTGTGTCTGGCAGTGTGGAGAGTGAGTGGGAGCAGCTCTTTGCAATTTGCAAGAGGGAGGCCCTTCAGGGGAGTAACAACTCACAGCTCACAGAGCAGCTTCATACAAATGACGGTGTCACACCGCAGCCTTAGAGCTGCTCCAGGAGTAGGGAGTGGGCATGCAAAAGAAGAAAGGGACTCTCAGGAGAATTAGGGACTTTTCCCAGGCTACACTGCTGGGAAATGGTACCTAGATCTCCAGGATCATCATTTTCATCTTCACATCAGAGAAGAAAAATAGCTTCTCTGCCGCTTGGACCAGCCAGGCACACACTCCTTCCCTGCCGTGGGTGGAGTCTCACTGCCTCCTGCCCCTACCAAGGGGGAATAAACAGTCTCTGATTCATTGTCCACCCTCCCAGCCCCTCAACGTGGACCTCGGACTTCACTCTGGCCACACTTTGGAGTTTAAGCATGGCTTCCTTGTCTGAAGGCTCAGTGGAGCTGTGGTGGGTTGCCAGCTGAGCTCTCAGGATCCTTCCTTCATTCTGCTTCAGGGTCGCTCTTCAAAGTTGGTTGTCCTATTACTTCCATCTCTTCCTTGACCTCCATCCTGGAGATTCAATACTGTAGCCACCACCGGTATGGAAAGACTCTCTGTACACACAAGTCTTTTCTCTCCTTACAGCTTACTGACTGTTGAATACAAGCCAGGAGGTTCTCATTTAAATGGTCGTCTACCAAGGTCTGCATTGGCGAAGACATTGTGTAGACAAATACACAGAGGGCAACGACAAAGCTATAGCCATGTTTCATGGCTCTTGTCTTTCCTAATGATTCCTTGATGACTTACAGCAATCGTGCCTCTCTGTCTGATTCCTGAGCCTATGGCTCACTAATTAGTCTTTTGTTGCTTCGGGTAGGACTATACTTCCAAACAGTGCAGAAATCCAGAGTCCTTCTGGCCTTGGGGGGTCATTTGCCTTGTTATGGACTCCTTGCCTTGGAAACTTTTTTGTGTCAATAAAACTCTTCACAAGACTCCCTCTAGGACACACCCTGGCACCCTTGATCTGTTGAAGCATTTCCTGTGACCTCTCACTCACTATACTTCTGGACCTGCTCCTGACTTTAAAATCTTAACCTATAATTACTGCAAAATGACCATGTGGGGATAGGAGAAGAATAAGGCATGGCACCTACCATGGAGGGCCGTGAGGGAACATCTACAGGGCAGCTCAAAACCTCTCTTGGTAAATAGCCATGGGAGTATTCACCACTTCTCCTGTGAGACAAGCATTTTTCACTTAAGAAGACCCAGGCTTTGGAGTAATTTGGGGAAAAAAATAGCTCCAAGTATATATATTTTCTTTTAAGGGTGTCATAACAAAAATACAGTCACGCATAAAAGGAAGAAGACAAAAATGAAAACAAGCAGTGAAAGACAACATCCGCTCTCATTTCAGTTTCCTGGAAGCGGAATGTGGTTGGGCAGATGGTGCTCTTTTGTTTCACTAGAAGAAACGATAAGATGTAAATATGCACGGCCATATTCAGCAGTGCCGGATGGAGAAGGGGCGCCCAACGTACACGTGCATGCTTATTTCTAGGCTGCTCAGAGGGTTTCTTCTTTGAGTCCAGTTGGCCATCCTTCTGAGTTTCCAAACCCTGCCTTAGATGGACAACCCCCAACAGCAGCTCAAGAGTTCTGCAGTGTACTTTCACTGGGCAATAGGGCAGTCTGTGAACTCCCTTACAGTTCTGGAAAAATGTCCTAGGTTTTATGCATTTCCTAGTGTGGCTTCTATATATTTTAAGAGATTGGCAAAACGTTTAATACCCATTGCCTTCTTGGCTCCTCACTCCATGCCACCAGTACACTTCAGACTCCTGGTGGCTGCACAGAGTTGTTTAATACCATTGCCCACATTTGTGTTGCATTGGAAACTTTTCAGCACTCTTTCATATTAAAAAAAAAAAAATCTTGTTTGACTCAGTGACAGAAGCAACTACCAGTAGCCCCATTTCATAGCTGAGAAAACGAAACTCAGAGTCGCGACTTGGCTGGTTTGTGGAAACGTGTGTCTTGGGCAGAAATAGAACAAGCACTCTTCATTGAGCTCATGTGTCCTAGTCTGGGATTCTTCAACCCACTGCTTTTGTCCTCCTGTTGGAGGCTTCGACAGAACAAAATCACCATTGGTATTTGATATCATTGATGACTGAGGGTGTTAGAGTCTAAGACCTGTATGGAATGAAAAGGGGAACTTAGGACAAGACATCACTGTGCTTCTAATTCTAGTTAATTATATGCATGCTTGACTGCTCCACAAGGTTATTTTGAAGCAAAAATAGTTTATCTATCTCTGTATACTCAGTGTCCAAACAGTACCTTCTGGTACATAGTAGATGCTCAAATATTTGAGTTACGCATGAGGGATTGAACATGTGAATGTAGTACAAGGTGTACAAGGAATAAATGGCCTGGTTTCCCAGATACTTTACCATAGTTCATCCAGGCATCCCTAGATCCCTGGATGGGCCTTTGCTGAAGCCCTGTGCTGATCATAAGTAATCACTGGAGGAAGGCAAAGTCTGTTAGAAGATGTTTGGTCAATGAATTATAAAACTCATTCATAGAGAGGCTTCCATCTTCCATGGCCCTCTGTCAGCAATTCCCACACCATCCCTTCCCAATAACACTACTCAACTAGCTGTCTAGGTTGTTAATTGTGAATTGTGCTCTTCACCAAATAATCTGTTCTTAAGACAGCCAAGCAACCCGGGTGCAAGAGAGAGAAGGATCTCTTCCCTCAGATAGAAATTAAAAGCCAACTACCAACTTCCAACAATGAAAGGATGAATGAGATGGGGCTGGGAAGGCATGCCCCAGAGAGCTCTGGATACTAAGGCATGGGTGATGGGGGAATGCTGCATGTAGTGTGGTGAGTCTGATTCCAAAGGAGATGCAAATCAGGTAAATGGCACGTGAGAGTTCCCAGGAACGGCATGATAAACTCAGTCTGACTCCTGGATCCAGCAGGAGTTCCCCAGTTGAGCTCCCATTTTCCCCTCAAAGATGGAAGGGTCAGTTTTATACATTTAAGATGTATTGGTAAAAAGATATTTTTATGTTTTTTTTTTTGTATTTTATGTTATGAAATAAATTTCTAAAAATAGGACCCCAATGGAGAATCTTCTACATTTTGAAAGTTTAAAGTCATTTCTTCTACAATTGATCAGAGTAGGTCTTTCACCCCAGCACCAAATACTTACGACAATGGTGTCACCTATGTTAACTTGGGGCCAAGAAACCATGGGATTGGGATGTATTGTTTTAAATCTCTACATGTGGAAAGTTGATGAGAAGGCATGGATGGTTAGGCAAAAGTGAATTTTGTTGAAGAGACTTTGCATTAAAAAGGGACATTTCCAGGGCCATAGGTCTCCCCTTCATCATCTTGGAAGTATTGCATCTGAAGGTAGCAAGCAAGTGGTTCTAAATAGTTATCTGATGCCATATGCATTTACATTATCTCAACATACACTCACCAACATTCTTCTCTTTCTGAGAGACAACATTTTTCATTGACAAACTGATTTGGGGGATAATTCTGAAGACAAATCTAATGCACCTTGCCCACTAGTGCATAAATTTATAAGGATGGAGCCTGGTGCCCAACAAGATGAGCGTTTTGAAAGAGAATTTTCAGAGACTCTGCATCTGGAAAGTAGAAGATATCAAGACTGGGAGTGTAGACTGGACCTTTTGAACTATTTCTACCAGGGAAATAATGGGATCTTATCTAAAACATTTGGTGCTGAGCTTTTAACTAATTCCCAGAAATTTTCCAGAGCTGCATCGAAGGCATCAAAAAGGAGGATGTCATGGAAATAAATCTCCACCATGGGGACACAGAGAGAGGCTCCCAACATCTTATAACCTTGACACTGTATTTGTTCCTGAGAACTACAGAGTGAACTAGCACATCACATTTCCCTCAAAAACATGCAGAAAGGAAATTGAGGGATTGCCAATCCTTCTTGCTGATGATCTATATTCTCCAAACCACCTTAGTAAACAACAGCTTATTTTCCTGAAATGATTATTTAAACTGATCCTTATTGACCACCCAGTTTTTATTCTATGGGCAATGACTTCCAAACAATTCTCTTCCCCAAGATTGCACATTTTTTAAAAAAATATTGATAATTATAAAGCATAGCTTCTTAAGCTTTCTGGCTTGATCTCAGTCACTAGCCCAGAACATGTTTCCTCATCTGTACACTGAGGTATTAAGGTACATTTTGCCTAACTTAAAAGGTCTTTGTGGTCATCAAAGAAAATAATGAATCCTGTTTCAACTACACAAATAACATATGAAATACCCACTCTGTGCTAGGAACTGCATTGGGCTCTGGAAGGACAAAGGTGAACAATATTCCTTCCTACTCCTAGCAAGGCTTACAGGCTAGTAGGGGTAGACACAGACATTGAACACATACTCACATGCTTAGAGCATGAAATAGAAAGGTAAATATGGGATAGGATGGGGTCACAATAGGAAGTAGAAAGGGCACCCACGACATTGGGAAGAGGAAGATGGGAAACTTTCCAGCAGAAAATGGAAGACAGTGAAGTCAGTGCTGAAACATTCAAGCACAGGAACGGAGAGCTGTATTCTTAGTCTGTGCTACTATTAGCCTTAGACTCAGTATTGGCATTCTGTTAGCATAAAGATCAGTGTAATCTCAGTAGCCTGTTCTGGCAATGCTCCGAGCATCTTCCAATATGGGCAAGGGAGCAAGCGGCATATTGTCTGATCTTCCCAACCCCACATTGCCGTAGATTTTGAGATTTAGAGAACTCGGGGTGGCCGGTTGGATGGCTGTGGTTGGAACCACCCACTCCTCATTGGCATTTTCCCGACTGCACTTCTGGAAGGGAGGAAGAAAAGAAAATGTTGCAGGCACCCACACTTCCAAAAGGAAGAAACATGTCAGTTGTACCCACTCATGTCATCTCTGCTTAGTGACAGGCAGAAGAACTCCCACTCCTGGTGGCCCAAACTCCACAAGGAAAGGCAGGTTGGAGCTGCCCACACTACTCCCAAGGATGGCATGGGAGATCGGTCAGTAGGCTCCTCCCAGTTCCTCAAAGAACTGAAGAGAAAGAGAGGGTTTAAGTCAGTCATAATGAGGCAATCAGTCTCTTCTGTTGGACTAGAAGATCTTTGAGCTCAGGGATCACCAGGAGTTAGTCACCTCTGTAGCATCAGTATGAGACTTGGGGTCTTGCCCAAATTGGAGCTCCAGTACAGAGACAAGAAGAACAAAATGTTGTGGTGATTGTTGAATTGAGTTTGGCACATGGTGAATAAAGAGATGGATCAGAAACAGATCCAGAAGGAACAATTTATTTTAGAAGAGTAAGTTTTTCAACAAAAATGATCCGTATACATTATCAAAGTTCTAGTCAATGTCAAAAGTTTCTTAACAAGGCAACCAACCAAACAAAGGAAACCCAAAATTCAAATACATGCAAGCTCATATCCCTTAGAGATATTCATTGTTAATATTATGCGAGCAGGGACTGAGGACATGGGGGCAGGCTGCAGAGAGTAGAATAGACAGACATGGCTCCCAAGGCCATCCTGGCAAGGCAAATGTGAATAGTCAAGGCTGCCAAAATCTTCTGAAGTTCCAAATAAGCTAAAGGTCTATGTCCTTTGGCCACTGAGGACATGTTGAGGATTAGGGTTTCTTCCTAATCAGAACTAAATCAAAAGTAAAAGACAACACAAGATATTAAGAATTCATTGGAGAAGGATATGTCTGTAAGACTTATCAGGAATAACTAGGAAGCACTCTGTGCTAGAAAGGCTTCCTGTTGTCTAAATTCTCTTGGACTGTGAAGCTAGCAGAAATGCCAGAAGACCCAACAGACAAGAGGAAAAGGGAAGTCCCTTTCCATAATTAAATCCAGCACTGCAGCTTCTTGCTGGCCTGAAGAATCATAGAAAGTCTGAGCTTTTCTTCATGAAAGGCCATTTTTTAACTGAAGGAGTGCAACTCTTCAACTGCTTCAACGAAAGATCAAATTCCTAGGAAATCCTACTTCTGTGAGACAGAATCCAATGACAGGGCCTTAGAAGTCTAGTATACCTACCATACCTGACTGACCTACACATGAGTGAATACAGACAACAAGGATCCACTCACCTCAGGATGTCCCAAGCCTTCAGTGCCATGTTTGTTAACATCCTGGGTATCTCCTGAGCTAATAACTAAAGGCTAAACATGTCTACAGAGCCATGGAAAATCCTGGGATATCCACAGTTGCTTGGAGAAAATTGACAGAGAGGAGAGGTAGTATTTAGAGTGGCATAGAACTAAAAGAAGTAAATTATTTATTTTCTTTTTTTATTTGTAAATGTTATGAGTCTTTTAAAGAACAACCAAAGGGGATAACATGTTATCTACAGATATAGGTAAGAATGAGAAGATAAATAGTTGCTTATAAGAAATCCTTTCAAATTGGGTTTCTTGTTATCATGGACTAGGGAAAATATTTGAAAAGCAATGTCTTAATATGAGGGCTATTATGTGAAAACCCCCTAGGTCAGGAGCTCATGAAAACAGGTAATTGAATTTACAACCTACATATTCTAGAGCTGAACACTACTTTGTTGTACAGTCTATTGAGTTCCACTCCTGCAATGTCATATTATACCAATGTATCAGATTATATAATAGGTAATAATAATTTCATTAATAAAGTGGAGCCCAACTTGCCATATTAAACAAAGTAGAACTAAAGGAATGGATTCACTGAAGAGGCCTTTAAAACTGCTGGGAAAAAAGTAAAAACAAGAGCATGTGACTTGAGAATAGGCAGACTTCCATCTATCTTGTGTGCCATGAGTGAGTCTGCAAAAGTGACATTTGAGCTGGGTCTTAAAATCCCGACACACTTTTGTTTAAAATGCAGGAGAATGCCATTGAAAGTGAAGAAACAGACGTCACAATAGAATTTGGTGTGGAAAAACAGGGGTCTATCCAATGACATCACATGCTCTGGTTGACCTGTGGAGGCATGTCTTGCACAGGCACCTTCAGTATGTAGCATTTGAACTTTGATAGACAGCAGGGACCCTGGAGTATTTTCAGCAGAGTTGCCATGTTTGGAGATACTGTTTGGGAATAGAAATCTAACAGTGGGGTGAAGAATGTTGGAAGGAGCCAATCTCAAGACAGTAGTCAGGAACTCTCACACCAAGAAATGGAAAGGTAAGGAGGAGCCTACATGGTCCTTAGACATAAAAAGTTCAGGTGAATTGGACCTGGGACTTGGGATTTCTTGACACCCCTCTCCCTCAGGTAGAAATCTGTGGCTCTACATTTTATTCCCTTCCTGTTTTCCTTCTGTTAACTTCACCCTCTTTTCTTAAATGGAAAGACTAAGCTGCTTTCTGGATCCCCGTGAACCACTCTGCTTCTCAAATCATGTCTGCAGCTCTAAGTCAACAGTCATAGGAGTTTGGTCTGATATTTTAGTTTAGAAGGCAAGCTCTGGAATTTGGGAGGAAGACTACACCTCACCATAAGATCTCACTTATTACCCTTATGATCCTTTCTAAGCCTCAGTTTCCTTCTCACAGCATGGGGGGCAGAAATAATGCCTGTCTTGTGAAGCAGTGCCTGGGCACACTCAGTATGGCAGCTGGAGCATGATAGACACCCAGTCAATGCTGTTTGTTATCACACGTCCACAATTGCTTATCTACAATTCTAAAGCCCAAACACTCTGCAAAACCTAAATTTTGTAACTTATTTGGCTGCAACAACTGACCTGTTCTGAACTCATTTGGCAGCGAAAGTTGACCTGAACTGACACGAGACTATTTATAGTCTTTATTTATCCCACTTCGTGCTCATACCCATCCATTTTCTGCAGAAATATTAATGTGCTTGATTGCAGGGTGCTGCCCCAGGCCCCAGTGGGCACATTAAATGAGACCATTCTAAATCTGAAACATTCCCCATGCCAAGTGCATGTGGCCCCAGAGTTTCAAATATGGGCTGTGAATTCAGATCACAAAGCTCGCTGGTGGCCTCTGAGTTTGGATGAAGAGAAGAAACAGTCAACGTTGACTTTTTTTTTTTTTTTTTAATTCTTTAGATACTTACAAGTGAAATAGAAGTGGGCTCCTAATGTGCTTATGGGAGGTGCTGGGAGCTGTGAGTGTGAAGCCCACCTCCCACCTGAGGAGTTTCAGTTTCAAAAAACTGTTCTCTGGGCTCACTCCTTCTATCTCCTTGGCTTGCTGTAGAAAGGGTGTGAATGGAGAGAAGTCAAACATGGGAGAAGGTCATGAGAATAAAGTCAGAGAATGACTCAGGGGTGGTGTCCCTCAGGGCAGGGAGTGGCCCAGGACAGTCCTTATTGCTCTGGAGTCTTACACTGAAATGAAGAGTCATGAGTCCAGGACCACTGCAAGCTGGGCTCTGGTCATCTGGCCCTCTTCCTTTATGTCCTGGGTCAGGCACCACATATAGTAGGTAAATAAACATACATGGGATTGGGATGACCTGTTTCTTTCTGCTGTTTTCCCCTCTGTCTCTACTCCTCCCTCTCTCTCTCTCTTCACTTCCTTGGGCAGTCAGGGCTGGGCTGCTGAGCCCCACAGAGCAGCCCAGTGCTCTTTCATCTCCTGGAAGCATCCGGCCTAAGTCTGACAGTGGGGTGTGTCTGGTGCATCTGTACTTCAGGAAAGTTTGCCTTGCTGCCCATCCAGCCCACTTTTCTTCTGCCTCTTAAACAACTGGCCAAGATGCAGACCTCTGAGCTTCCACCCTGGGAGATGGGACTTCCACAGGACTACTGGGGCTAGCCTTTAACTTGTAGGTTGGCGTGTCACAAAACAAAAACTCTTAAGTGAAACATGGCTTCCAGTGAAGACAAGCAATGCTTCCTGGGTGGGTTTGGACACAGAGGGGATTCAGCAATGACCTGGGCCTGTTTCCTTCAGCCTGAGCATCAGCACGGGCCCGAGAACCAGTAGAGGGGGGTTGGAACTGGTGTGGGTTCTATAGTTCCTGGAATCTTCTTTCATCTACCTACATAAGCTGTGTTTGAGAATAAACATGATGCCGTTATTCTAGGAACGCAACAGTCCTACTTCTGCTGTAAAGCCCAGTCCCTTTTCATGTTCATCATCTGGATTTGCCCATTTCTACCTGCTCCTCTAACTCTCTGAACTGCTGTCTGATCCTCCAACATCACAGGTTTGTGTGGCAGGAGAAGCCACAGTCCAGTCTTCTGCCAGACCTCTTAGCATCTCTTACTTTTCCTGGGATGTCACCATTTGGATGCCTGGCTGTCAACACATGTGCTTGAGTCTCTAGATGCTTAAACAGAACCTCTCGTCTCTCCATCACCTTCCTGCCCTCATCCACCAGGGCTGTGCACTGTTCTAGGAGTATAATTCCCATTACTTGGAAGCACAACTAGTCCCTCTGTCTTTCTAATTCTATGTTCTGGTTCTAAGTTAATTTTGGAGTCAGAAATCCCACCGGGATTCTATGACATTCAACTTGAAATGCACACAGGTAATAATATCTTTCTTTTCTTTAATTTTTTTTTTTAATCACTTCCAGGGGCCACTAGTCCTCTTACCTTCACCCATGGACTCCCTAGTGCAGGAGTTCTCAGTGCGGTTCTTGGACTGGTGCCAACATACCCCCTGGGTAGGTTGGTTGGTCTTAATGCAGATTCCCAGACCCCACCTCCAGGCCTACTGAAGCAGCATGGATAATCAGGAAAGTCAGAGGTGCTGCCTGAACTATGTGGCCAGCATGTGGTGATGCTGGGATTCCAACCCAGGGCCTGGTTCTCAAGGTCCATTCTGATTGACTAAGTAATGTGAACTCTCTGGTTTGTCAAAAAGAAATGAACAGGATGGTTGAAGGATATAAGTGTGTGTATGTGTGTGTGTGGTGGGGTGATCAGAGTGAGGAGACCTAAGATTTAGGGAGGAAACATGTGGTGTCAATATATTCCAGGGCTTTGTCCCAAAATGTCCAAGCCCTTTGATGGTCAAGACATTGCTAAGATACCTCATTAGGGGATGCCCTGCTGGCACATGGAGCCTCTCATCTCCCCTCTGCCCGGTGAAGGCTGTCTGAGAAAGACAAGTGATGATTGCCATGGTCTGTGAAGCCCAGACCCTTTAAACCCAAATTCAGAGACTCTTCATGCCATTAAGGATTCAAAGCCAGCAACCCCTAAGGGAAAAGCCCAGGCCCAAGCAGAGAGGGACCAAGAGCCAGAGTACTCAGCCAGGTGGGGCTGTTTAGGCAGGACTCTGTGAGAAGCTGATAAGCAGGCCAGCAGCCCCCAGGCTTACCGCCCGCCACAGGCTGGGAGCCCCAAAGTGCTGCATCATCCCTTTCTCCCGCGGTGCAAGTGGTGTTGCTCAGCTCGGCTCCGCAGGAACCGGTGGTTAGTTCTGTGGTCGCCCAGCAGTTTTATGAAGGCCCTTGAGGTGCTTCAAGTACCAGGTGGCCCCAACGTGGTTTAACTGTCTGGGGGCCTGAGCTCTCTCCGTGGCCACCTCAGTAACGTAGACAGCCTTGAGGTGAGAAATGTTCGGTTGGCCGTGACAATTACATAATGCACCGGGGAGCAAGGTTTGTCTTTGCTGTAAAGGAAAACATTAGAAATGCATGAATTGTAAGGGAATAAACAAGACAGCACCTCTGTAGCAATTGGTAGTCTCGAAAATACTCAGGGGTCATTCTTTCACTGGGAGTTCCAACAACCCCACCTTTGGTGCCTCACTGGTTCCATTTTGTAGATGTGGAAACTGAGGGTCATTGAGGTTGAGGGCCCATCCCATGGATGAGACAACTGACCAAGAGCATTTCCCAGACCATGTTGGATTGTTCTTTGATGGCCCCACCTGGTCCACCCCCATTCTGTAGACAATGACACTTGCCAGCTTCCAGCCAACTCTCCTTCCCTGGAAGGGAAGCCAGCGCCTCCTTCCTCCCTGGAAAGTTTCTGGGAGAGCTGTGGCTTACAGCTCACAGCAGGTAGGAACAAGACGGCTATATTTTCTCTTGGTCTTGTTCCCAGATGATCTGTCAGAGAGCACTTCTTAGAACAAATGCAGAATGCAAAATAACTCATACCGCCTTTCTAAAACCCTCAGGAAGCTTTGGGGTGACATTTCAACTGCCTCATCTCTTGATCTTGGCCCTTGTTTTTCTTCAAGCATCCATCGTAGGCCCAGCACCATGGATACAACCAGGTGTGGACCAGGAGCCCTGGGGATGCAGAGGATTAAAGATGCAAACATGCATATATGCACACACACACACACACACACACACACACACACACACACTGTCCAGCCCTGCAGGGGAGGGGGGAATGGTCTCCTGGGGAAGACAAACCAACTGGTTGTCAACATTTATGCACACACGCTGTAGTGTAAGGCACTTCACATTTTTGCACATGTGACTTCATTTATCCTGGTTATGGTAATTCCTCTTACCGTTGTCTTTGTGAAAAGGACCATCTTAGTGTTTGTAGGTTTGTGTATACTTCCATTTTCCTCACCAGGCTATGCACAAGTTTTTGACAGAAGCGGCCTGTCTTACTAATCATGACATTCTTGTTTATTGATTCACTCAACAATTGGTCATCAAGCATCTAGGATCCACCAAGCTTATGCCAGGCATAGAAGAAAAGCAGGCTTCAGAGCACACTTTGTCCCCCCAAAATAAGCACATGAACAAGTGAATGGTTTATTGCATGCTGGGCAGAGTAGGGGAAGATGCCAAGGGTAGAGATGAGGGTACAGCCCTTAGCATGGCCGAGGGAGGCGGTAAAGAGCCTGTGTTTGGCCGAGCCAGTGAGCTGGGTGGTGGAAGTGGTCAAATGTGTATGAGGTCCAGAGCAGAGTCCAGCCCCCCGTGAGAAGCAATGGAAACACCAAAGCCCCGGTCACCCCTCTTGCTATCAACATTTGCAACTGTGAACCGATGGCTATAAGAGTCCGTGCCCCATGGAGGTCATTTGAACATTTCATAAGCTTATGCATGGAAAACACAACCTGGCTTCTAGAAGGTCCCCATGAAAATCCAGCAATTATTAAGACTGTGAGTGGAGCCATGGCAAGGACTCGGCTTGCTAGCCTAAGCAAGTGTTTGGAGATATGTGCATATACACAAACAGTTTGATAGTTAAACCAAAATGCAAAAACCAGGATAGAATGATCTGACTAAATCTATCCTTTCAGGATTGGCACTCTTTCCCATCTTCTGCAAAAAGTCTTGGTAAATTCTGCAACCGGCCCCTAGCTTATTATGAGAAGCCTTCCATGGTGGGTGAGAACTCCGTCTGCCAGTCTTCCGGAATCATGGGGGTGTCCCTTGTGCTCTCCACTTCTACCTGCAGCAAATCCTGTGGGGACGGGTCTCCTCTCTTGCAGGGCTGATGGCCAGAGCCATACAGACCCAGGTCCCCTGAGCTGAAGAGTAATCCAGCCCGCCAATTATTGGAAATTAAAGCCAGGTAATTTGAACCCATCTGCTGGGTGCCTGACCACAAACCACCTCTTAGCTAACCCCGAGCTGGATCCTGTTACTCCCCCAGTGCCTGCCCAGCTTCATTACCCCGGCCATGGGAAGGGAGGAAACCAAGAGGTTACCGGGTCTTCAGTTAGTGCTTTGTCATTAGCGTGGTTATTACCCAGGTCCCCCCTCCCAGGAGACTTCCATGTACAGGAGCTGGGAGTGCGATTTGATAACAGGACCAGAGGTTCCCAGATCTCACCAGATGGAGTGGGGACTTCATCAGACAGGCTAGCAAGGGGTGGGTGGGATGCCTGGCAGGCGGGCGTGGATGGATTCCAGGAGGCCAGCGCACAGCTTCTTGCTGCAACTCGGTGCAGTTAGCTCAGTCGCTTCATAGAGGGCTGTCAGAGGCCATTATGGTGACAGGGCAACATGTGGACACTGGTGTCAGGCAAGCTTGGGATTTAAAAAATAAATCTTCTCCTCTACTGTATTTTTAGGAACTTTCTTAAACCCAGAAGTCTCAAGGGTCCTGACATTACAATGAAGACAAGACCTCCATTCCAGGAAGGGTTTATGGTCAATGGGTAAGACTCTCTTTTTAGCACAGAGCAGAATCAGAAATCTGATCAATGTTAAGTGGATCTAGACACCATCACAGAAGCCAAAAGAGAGGGTTTCAGCCATCTAGGATTTGTGGGGTCTCTGGGGCCACCGAGCCCATCCGTGGTCTTCCTACACTCCCATACCTTTTCGCTGAGGATGGCAGCCATCCATGTCCCTGTTCCACAGACTGGAAATCAAGGCTCATGGACATTGTGCCCTCTTCAAGGAGCACATGTGCTGGATGGGAAATGCACTGCAAAGAAACAGGTGTACCCAGACCATGTATGACAAGGAAATAAATAACACAGCAGGGTCTGGAATGGTGGTACATGGTCCTCAACCCTATAAACCCCCTCTGGGTAACAGATTTGTTTCTTGAGGAAATCTTCAATTCCTGTCCGAAATGTAACAACACTTTAAACCACATTCTGCATTTTATTTTTTTCTAGAAAACTGAGCATCTCATGAAGAAAAGATGACAAAAGTCTGTTTGATTTCACCATGGCAGAACTACCAGAGTTTTTGAACTGAGATTACATTTGCTCATGGTAATCTGACTGTGGGAGAGTAGCCAAGCAGCAACTCTGACTTCCAGCATCTTACCAACGTTCCGGTCTGTCTAACGGAGAGGGCTTTCCGATGTATCAAAAGGGATGTATATATTGATACTTACATCTTCTGAGCTTAACATATTTTTAAAGATTATTTATTTATTTATTTATTTGATAAGAGAGAGTGAGCACAAGCAGGGGGAGATGCAGGCAGAGGGAGAGGGAGAAGCAGGTTTCCCGCTGAACAGGGAGCCCAAGGCAGTACTCCATCCCAGGACCCTGGGATCATGACCTGAGCTAAAGGTAGACGTTTAACCAACTGAGCCACCCAGGCATCCCTATGAGCTTAAAATATTGTCAGATTTAACATAGGATCTTTCTTTTTTTTTTAATATTTTATTTATTTATTTGACAGAGAGAAATCACAAGTAGGCAGAGAGGCAGGCAGAGAGAGACAGAGAGAGAGAGAGGAAAGCAGGCTCTCTGCTCAGCAGAGAGCCCCATGCAGGACTCGATCCCAGGACCCTGGGATCATGACCTGAGCCAAAGGCAGCGGCTTAACCCACTGAGCCACCCAGGCGCCCCTAACATAGGATCTTTCTAATGCC